>NC_044924.1:26636085-26640476 GCF_003576645.1 Ipomoea triloba
CAATGCTTAACTTAATTATCATAATAATTATTAGGCAATTATTATTAGTCAATTACACTAATATATGTGTAATTATACTTTTATACTTTAAGTATATTCATTTCCCCATATTGCATTTAGTTTTATCTTCCTCCTCCATATTGAATGAATTAATTTTGATTATTATAAAAATCTAACAACCCATGTTCAATTAATTTTTTTAAAGTTTAAATAACTTAGAGTTTTCAAAAGGAAAGTATAATTAACTATTAAAGTTTTTAAATAATTTTCAGTCAATTAGTAATATCCTTTTCTTTTCCCGATAAATGATTTTACTTTTATTAATAGTGTTGATACGTGAGTATACATATTATCAATTTATAGATATTAGTTAATTTCTATTTTACATTTTCTTAACAAATAAGCTTTATTAATTATTTGACCAATAAAATATTTCATTAATTGACTACAAAAGTTTAGGCGGGGAATGAAATAGGAGGATTTTACTTTTATTAGTTTATATATAGTATAGAATATAGATTACGATCTTTTTATATTATTAGTAATATCATTTTTCTCGGAATAATGGTCAAATAAACCACTGAACTACACACAAAACTGCAATTAGGCCATCGAACTCAAAAAGAATGCAATTGGATTCCTGAACTATATAAACTCATGCAATTAAGTACAAATTGACATGTTTTCAAAAAAAAGAAGAAGTCCAAATTGACATGTTTACCTACAATTGTGATGACATGGTGGTTACTAATTTTAAAATAAACTTTTTAAATAATTTTAATTAAAATAATTAAATAATAATAATAATAATAAAATTTAAAAAAAAAAAAACAGACGTCTCCGGTAGTTCTTCTATTTTTTTAATTTTTTTTTTTAATTATTAGTGCCGATTGTTATGTGTAAATTAATATCAGGAAACCTTATCTAGGAAAAATGAAAAGAATTACGTAGTAATATTTACCTAATTTTCGTTCCATTTTTAATTGATGATGTAGAATATTATTATTGAAATATTTCCGTTTCATTTTTAATTTCCGTTCCTTTTATAATTTATCTTTAATATTGTTTATAATATGCCTTTATTATTTATGATGTAGAATGTTTTCCTTTTTTAATTAAATTGCAATGATATGACCATTTCCTTTTTCATTTTAGTTAATTATGGATATTTTTTTTATTTACAGTCAATTATTAATATTCATTTCCTTTTATATATTCAATCAATTAGTAACATCAGATTCATTTTTAGTCGATTTTTTTTTTATTTTCAGTTAATTAGTCAATTAGAATAATAGATCCACTGATATTTTTACCTAATTTCTGTTCTATTTTTAATTAATGATGTAGAATATTATTATTGAAATATTTTCATTCTATTTTTAATTTACCTTTACTATTGTTTAAAATTTAAAATATGCCTTTACTATTCTTATGTTTTTATATATAGTATAGATTAATATTATGCTAATTATGACGTCCATGTATTATGAATAAGTATGGTAATTAAGGAGTATATATTATTATTAAAAAATAATGTATATTTTAATTTCGTTTAATTATGGACGTAATATGTGTATGTTTAATTTTCTTTAATTATGTCCGTAATATGTGTACCATTAATTTCTTTAATTGATTATAAAATTACGGCAAGTATAAAAAACCGTTTAATAAAAGTATAATGTTTGAACTAATTTCTCAATGATCATAATTATTAAGATTTTATTCCAAAGTAACCATTAGCATAATTTTATATGTGTAATAATCTGTGAATTGAAATAATTTACATAATTGTATGGACGTAATAATATGTGAATTAGCATAATAATACGTGAATTGAAATAATTATCATAATTTTGTTAATCACCTCTAATTATGGATGTAATATGTGTATTATCAATTTCGTTAACTGATTTGATAAAATTTATATTATGAACAACAATATTAATTCATTAGTTGTCATAATTTTTAAGATTTTATTCAAAAGTAATCAAATGAAATGCACAGGTAATTAATATTATCTGAAGTAAAAATATATAAAATTATCGTAAGAATGAAATCTCTATGTTTAATGACCATAATAAATTTAGATGTTAAATATAGTGTAATTACAATGGGTTATTTAGATGGTAAATAGTATATGGTAATTACCTATATAGATTAGCATATTAAACGGATTAACATATGGAACAATGTTATAAAAAAGGAAGGAAGCCTTTTAGATAAAATATATTAGGAATAATATCAATTAAATAAAATATCATAGGAATTTCTCAATTCTATATTTATAATTACCTTTATAAACAGATTTAATAGGAAAATTTAGTTACAANGATCTTTTTATATTTTAAATCAATTAGTAATATCATTTTTCTCGGAATAATGGTCAAATAAACCACTGAACTACACACAAAACTGCAATTAGGCCATCGAACTCAAAAAGAATGCAATTGGATTCCTGAACTATATAAACTCATGCAATTAAGTACAAATTGACATGTTTTCAAAAAAAAGAAGAAGTCCAAATTGACATGTTTACCTACAATTGTGATGACATGGTGGTTACTAATTTTAAAATAAACTTTTTAAATAATTTTAATTAAAATAATTAAATAATAATAATAATAATAAAATTTAAAAAAAAAAAAACAGACGTCTCCGGTAGTTCTTCTATTTTTTTAATTTTTTTTTTTAATTATTAGTGCCGATTGTTATGTGTAAATTAATATCAGGAAACCTTATCTAGGAAAAATGAAAAGAATTACGTAGTAATATTTACCTAATTTTCGTTCCATTTTTAATTGATGATGTAGAATATTATTATTGAAATATTTCCGTTTCATTTTTAATTTCCGTTCCTTTTATAATTTATCTTTAATATTGTTTATAATATGCCTTTATTATTTATGATGTAGAATGTTTTCCTTTTTTAATTAAATTGCAATGATATGACCATTTCCTTTTTCATTTTAGTTAATTATGGATATTTTTTTTATTTACAGTCAATTATTAATATTCATTTCCTTTTATATATTCAATCAATTAGTAACATCAGATTCATTTTTAGTCGATTTTTTTTTTATTTTCAGTTAATTAGTCAATTAGAATAATAGATCCACTGATATTTTTACCTAATTTCTGTTCTATTTTTAATTAATGATGTAGAATATTATTATTGAAATATTTTCATTCTATTTTTAATTTACCTTTACTATTGTTTAAAATTTAAAATATGCCTTTACTATTCTTATGTTTTTATATATAGTATAGATTAATATTATGCTAATTATGACGTCCATGTATTATGAATAAGTATGGTAATTAAGGAGTATATATTATTATTAAAAAATAATGTATATTTTAATTTCGTTTAATTATGGACGTAATATGTGTATGTTTAATTTTCTTTAATTATGTCCGTAATATGTGTACCATTAATTTCTTTAATTGATTATAAAATTACGGCAAGTATAAAAAACCGTTTAATAAAAGTATAATGTTTGAACTAATTTCTCAATGATCATAATTATTAAGATTTTATTCCAAAGTAACCATTAGCATAATTTTATATGTGTAATAATCTGTGAATTGAAATAATTTACATAATTGTATGGACGTAATAATATGTGAATTAGCATAATAATACGTGAATTGAAATAATTATCATAATTTTGTTAATCACCTCTAATTATGGATGTAATATGTGTATTATCAATTTCGTTAACTGATTTGATAAAATTTATATTATGAACAACAATATTAATTCATTAGTTGTCATAATTTTTAAGATTTTATTCAAAAGTAATCAAATGAAATGCACAGGTAATTAATATTATCTGAAGTAAAAATATATAAAATTATCGTAAGAATGAANTATGGATGTAATATGTGTATTATCAATTTCGTTAACTGATTTGATAAAATTTATATTACGAACAACAATATTAATTCATTAGTTGTCATAATTTTTAAGATTTTATTCAAAAGTAATCAAATGAAATGCACAGGTAATTAATATTATCTGAAGTAAAAATATATAAAATTATCGTAAGAATGAAATCTCTATGTTTAATGACCATAATAAATTTAGATGTTAAATATAGTGTAATTACAATGGGTTATTTAGATGGTAAATAGTATATGGTAATTACCTATATAGATTAGCATATTAAACGGATTAACATATGGAACAATGTTATAAAAAAGGAAGGAAGCCTTTTAGATAAAATATATTAGGAATAATATCAATTAAATAAAATATCATAGGAATTTCTCAATTCTATATTTATAATTACCTTTATAAACAGATTTAATAGGAAAATTTAGTTACAAACTTATATTAAGAGTTATGGATTATTATTATTATTATTATTAGGAAAATTATATTAAGAATT
>NC_044924.1:26640559-26695166 GCF_003576645.1 Ipomoea triloba
ATATTAAGAGTTATGGATTATTATTATTATTATTATTAGGAAAATTATATTAAGAATTTTAGATTATTATTACTACGGAGTATTATTATTATTATTATTATTATTATTATTATTATTATTATTATATTAACATAATAGATTTTAAATCGAGGCTACAAAATTTAATATTATTATTTTATTTATTCAAGTATAGTAATCACCATTTTTTAACTAATAAGTGTGAATTAGTATTGTGCAATTAATGATAAAGATTAATAATAATTGGATTCAACAATCAATGATACAATGACCCATGTTTAGCTTCCAATGCACCATTTTTTTATAAAATGAAGAATTGGAATGAGAAAACGAACAATTGGAATGAATAATTGAGGATTTATTCAAGTATAGTAACCACCATTTTTACCAAATTACATAAGCATCCATAAATGGGGAAGATCAAGATTGCAAATTCTACAATATATAGATGAGCATCCGTAGATTGCTAGTTATTTTGCACAGTACAACTAAAAAGATGGATAGTTAAATAAGGTATTATCATTCAAAATCTTGTAATACAAAGTTACAATACAATGTTTTTCCATTAGAAATTACCAATCAAAGTAATGTGATTAAAATATATATAATTATAGAAAACATTTGATTGTTCACTACAATCACTCTGAAAATTGTAATTTTACATACGTGATACGCCCATGGCAAAATTGGCCTAGCTACTTGAAACCTTATCAGCAAAAATTAAAGCATATTGAGCTGTTAAAATCAAACTAAATCACAGTACTACAAAATACTCTATGAAATGCAGACTACACCATAATGATCTCCAACATGCAGAATGAATCAACTAAAAATTAAATCATACTGCATACCATAACAATTCTACGCGTGTTAAAGTTCGATCTTCGACTTCGTAGAATTACAGATTATAGATCTCTAACTAATAGTGAGAGCACTGATATTGGTACGTTGTGAGAGAAGAGTCATTTCTCATCATTATATAGTGGAGGATAAACATAATATGGAAGATTTTTCAAAAGGAAAGTATAATTAATTTTAATTTTATGTAAATATAGATGATTGACATTTAAAAATTTTACTACAATATTATATAATTTTTTCATTCTAATATAGTTAATTACATGTCAATTATATAAATATATATAGATATATAGATATAGATATAGATTATCATATCACTAATCACCAATCACCAATTAATTAATTAATATCAATATCAATCTATATAAATATAAATATTAATATATAACAATATTACCATATCACTAATCACCAATCACCAATTAATTATTCTTTTTTAAAATAATCACCAATTAATTAATTAATATTAGTATATATTAATATATTATATATTAATATATTAATATTAAGAATAATACCATATACCATATTATCAATTATCAATTATATATCACCAATCACCCATCACCCATTAATATTAACAATATTACCATATTATCATATTATCATTATCATATTACCATAATAATATTATAGGATGGATAATTAATAAAATAATAAAATAATAAATAAATAAAATAAATGATTTTACCAAAATACCCCTAAGTTTTGGGGGGAAAATTTGGGAGGAGGAAATTGTTTTTATATATAGCATAGATTGAGTGGGAGGATGAGATGAGGGAGTGTGAAGAGGAGATGGTGGAAAACGAAGGGATTGTCACTTTTGACATAATTGAGAGAGTTGAGCGGGGAGACGTTGCAAAACATGAAATTGAAAATGGGAGTGAGGAGATATGGTATCAACCCTATGCTAAAGATGAGGGAGTAGTAAAGGAGAAGAGAAGTGAAGTTCAAACCATCATAGAATTGTAGAAATATTATATCGAAAAAATATATGAATATAGGTGTGGCTTTAAAGATCTTAACTAGATATTTTAACAATATATATTTTTATATATTGATCTTATTTATACAAAAAAAATATAAGAAATAAAAATTAATATATTTAAGTGATAAATGATAAATTTGTGCTATTTTTATGAACCTAAAATATTGCTCCATTTGTCTTATTTACCAACTCTTTCTTCTTTGTTAATTTTCTTTGGTATTTTTTTTTACTTATTTTAAATTTATTTTTGTGTGTTTAATAGTACTTTTAGTAATATATAAATTTTGTATAATAATACTGAACTTAATATTATGAAAAATTGAATTAAAAATAACTTCAGTCAAGCCTCGTTAACCGAATCAGACACATAAAATGGGACGGAGGGAGTAGTATAATTTTATGGACAATTTATAATATTAGTATTATGTTTATGAACCTAGTCAATGATATGATTTTTATGAATTCGAATCATACTACAGTGGCTCCCAGTCTCTAACCATAATAAAATTACTTGTCTTAATCCAATTTCAAATATGGTATAAATAAAAACTATTGGGAACACAGCAATGTATCCGACCTTAGCTCAGTTGGTAGAGCGGAGGACTGTAGTTGGAGTCCATCCAGACTGAAATCCTTAGGTCGCTGGTTCGAATCCGGCAGGTCGGACTTTTGTTTGTTAATATTTCCGTGTATCCTCAAACGCAGGAAATCCAAAAACTATTAAAAACGCCGTTGCCGGGGATCGAACCCGGGTCACCCGCGTGACAGGCGGGAATACTTACCACTATACTACAACGACTTCAATGCCTATACTTTTTACACAAGGGTATATATACTATCTAAAAGAGCCATCCATCATATTGGGATGCACCAGACAATGATGCAGGGGATATCAAGGAAAATAGAGTCAAACACATCAATTATATACTGCCTTACATTGTGAATCTTGATCCAAAAATTCTATATATGCAACTAACATAACATATTATGTATCTTCAATTAATAAATTATGCATCTGCAAATAAATTAAAAGCACACAATATGTTAATGACATATTATGTGCATGCAGTTAACATATTATTTGCTTATAGTTAACGTATTATGTGTTTATAGTTAACGTATTATTTATATGTACTTATCATATTATATGTCTTTAATGTTAACTGCAGACACATCATTTAAATGGGAGTGAGGAGATATGGTATCAACCTATGCTAAAGATAAAAAGATCACCAAGGGGGGAGTAGTAAAGGAGAAGAGAAGGGAAGTTCAAACCATCATTGAGATATTATGGGTGGTGTGCAATACTACATTTAGTTCAATCATGAAAACTGTTCTTCCTTTCCTCGAATTTGAATTCAAGGATGTCCGACATTTTCAGACATACCTTAAGAGCATGGTAGATGGGACGCTTGGTAAGGTCCCAAAGTCGGTATGTTTCGAAGGATAATATGTATCGCGTCTAGCCAAAGACGTTAAATGTAACGCTTCTTGGGAGGCACCCCAAGGATATCTTGTATATAGTAGCATTTTTCTTCTTGTTTTCTTGTAAATTTCTTGTTATATTTGGCCCCATTTGCGCTAACCATGCAGATAATAGTGTTCGGAGGCATTTTTGTTCCACAAAAGAGTTAAGCAGTTTGGGAAAAGTGACTGACTGATGAACAAACAATGGTATACGATACAGTCATCAATGATGTCATACAACAGCATGGTGGTTTGTATTTCGTCTACAGCTACGGTGGTACTGGAAAAACATTTGTTTGGAAGACACTATCTGCAAAGGTTCGATCCAAGGGAGATATTGTAATAAATGTTGCATCAAGTGGTATCGCCTCATTGCTACTACCAGGTGGAAGAAAAGCACACTCACGATTTGCAATACCGATTGTTTTAACTGAATATTCTACCTGCAACATTAGTCAAGGAAGTCAACTCGCATAACTTATTACCATGACAAAACTAATTATTTGGGATGAAGCACAAACACTGCTTCGAAGCCCTAGACAAAACATTGCGCGATCTCATGCGGTCAAAAGATGCACAGAGTGAGGTAAAACTCTTGGTGGTAAAATAATTGTTTTTGGAGGTGACTTCCGACAGATTTTGCCAGTCATCCCTAAAGGGTCTAGACAAGATATTGTCCAAGCAACAATCAACTCTTCTTACCTTTGGGAAACATGTAAAGTACTTAGGTTAACAAAAAATATCCGTCTTAATACACGGGAGCCTGGAGTTGACATTCAACAAGTTCAACAATTTGCAGCATGGTTAGCTGATATTGGTGATGGTAATTTGGGAGGACCCAACGATGGTTATGCAAACGTCCAAATCCCTTCTGAGGTGTTATTGTCATCAACTGATAATAATATAGCAACAATTGTTGATAGTATATTTCCAATGTTCAAGGAACGAGGATGTGATGAAGAATACATGAAAAGTCGTGCAATATTGGCTCCAACACTTGATGTCGTCAATGAATATATGAGTGACTTGATATTGCTGAGAGTAAAACTTACCTAAGTTGCGACACAATTTGTAAGTCTGACTCAAGTAATAGTGTACTTTTGGATATGCACACTCCGGAATTACTAAATGGTCTTAAAGCTTTTGGCATACCTAACCATGCATTAACTTTAAAGGCTGGATCTCCAGTAATGCTGTTGAGGAACATAGATCACTCACTTGGATTGTGTAATGGAACAAGACTGGTGATTACAAGGTTATCTGATCATTTGGTTGAAGCAAAGATCATCACTAGGAACAATGCATGTGAAATTGTTTTGATTCCAAGAATGTCAATGACACCCACTGATATAAGATTGCCATTTAAATTCCAAAGAAGACAATTCCCTATAATGTTGTCCTACGCAATGACTATAAACAAAAGGCAAGGTCAAACATTGTCACATGTAGGGTTACTTTTGTAAACACAAAATTTTGAATATATATATATGGGAATTCAAAATTGGGTTACATGTAGTATATCAATATGGGGTGTGGGTACAAGCTCTGGATATATGGTCCTTTGATTCTTCAGTTGATGTCTTGAACACTCCATTGAAGGGCCTCCGGATTTCAAGTGGCTTGATCTTCAGAGAAGAACTTATATGCTTGTTCTTTTGAAGGGCCTCCGGATTTCAAATGGCTTGATCTTTGTTCTTCTGAAGGGTCTCCGGATTTCAAATGACTTGATCTTCAACTGGAGGTTTGGATCAACATGATAGGCATGGAGGAGCTTGGGACTTTCAAGGTCATGGGGCTTTTATTTTCATGATCATGATCTCTAATTCTCTAAATAAGCTTCAAAGCTATTTCTATGATTTTTCCTAGGACCAATACATAGAAATAAAAGGTCCTATTTATAACTGTAGGATAAAGAGTTTTGATAGGTTCAAACTCTTTTGATATTATCTAACTAACAAATTAGATAATATCAATATTATCCAAATACATTCAAATATGCTAATATTATAAAATAATAAAAATTATCAAATTTTAAGTGTCAACAACTTTTAAGGAAATCGATGTTTGTTCACGGTCAACTTTACGTTGCTGCGTGAAGGATTAGTAACCCAAAAGGTTTAAAAATTTCTATAGCAAATGAAGGGGGAGACAGTAATAATTACACTACCAATGTTGTATACTATGAAGTATTTAATAATTTGTAACTTTTATTTCTTTACTACAAATTTTGTGTTACTCAAAATTTTATACAATTTGATGTATGTGAGTACTATAGCAAAATAAATTTGATTAATTAATAGCATTACTATCGTACAGGTAAAATACTAGTTTAATTATATGATATTAAAGTAAACCCCACAAATAAAGAATGTATGGTTTTTTCTTCTAGGTGACTTAGGATTTACTAAATTTATTTAATTATATATTTAGTATTTTTGAGTCGAGGTTAAAAGTCTCTCCTAATATAAAAAATTTGTCTTATTTATTTATTTATTTATTTTAAAGCTTGTCCGAGAACATTACTCCGGTAAAGTTACCCGGGTATATATTTAACCCTCTCTCCCTCCTCTTTCTCTCTTTTGACAAATTCGTTCGAGACTTGGGAGTTTCGAGTTTCGACGCAGCAGCAGCCATAACCGAAGATTCTTCAGCTAATACTACTGCAATACACTGCACCGGAGGAGTATCATTTCGCGACTTTCTTGTTTCTCCGGTTGCGGAATCTCGAAGCCCTAACCTCTATGATTCGACCGAGTAGCTAGATCGAGCGGCGAGGAGGAAGAATTGGGTTTGTGGGAGCGGAGGGATTCTTGAAGAATGGCGGCGGAATTAGGGCAAAAGACGGTGGAGTTCTCCACGCTGGTGAGCCGGGCGGCGGAGGAGTCCTACGTCTCGCTCAAGGAGCTGGTGGAGAAGTCCAGGTCCGCTGACCTCCCCGATTCCGACAAGAAGCGTGGGATTCTCCAGTACCTCGTCAAGACCCAGCAGCGCATGCTTCGCCTCAATGTCCTCGCCAAGTGGTGTCAACAGGTTAGTATCGATTGAAGCTCGTATTTTGCAAATCTTCTGCGCTTTTGTTGACTAGGAGATAGAGTCAAGAAAGAAAGAAGCGTGTGAAACTAGGATATGGATTGAAAGGAGGTGAACTGAATTTAGAAAGTTTAGCAGGTCATTTAGTCATTTTGATTTGATAGGCAATTGTGGAATTGTACTTGTAGGACTGGTTTTCGTTTGCTTCTTCTTTTTCCATTCTCTGTTTCATTTTCAAATCAGCTTTTGAATTGTTTGATTACAGTGAAAAATGGAGAGAATTGAATACAAAATGATTTGATAAGGAATATTGGTGGTGGAGAAGTAGGATATTGATTGAAAGGTGGTGAACTGAGTTTAGAAAGGTCATGTCATTTTGATAGGTGGTTGTGGTGTTGCTCTTGCAGGACTGGTTTTCAATTACCTCTTCTTTTCGCTTTCCTGTTTCATTTTCAAATCAGCATTTGAATTGTTTGATTACAGTGAAAATAGAGGGAATTGAATATGAATGAATTGATTTGGAATATTGATAATAGAAACACGCTGAAGAAGAAGCTTCAATGGATTGAAATGGGTTTCATTCTTCTGGATAAACATCACAAAATGCAAGAGCAATAACATATACATGATGAGAGAGAGATGCTTAGAACACACTAATGTCAGCAGATGTAGAAAAACAAAGATTGAACAACTAAAATTGGAAGGAAACTGGAATGACTAAAAGAACAAAAATAGAAAATATTTGGAATAAATCCATAATATGCATGAGTCCATCAATTGATCCCAATTCAATTTAAAAAGCGTCCATTGCATACATTTCTATGCTTAATTTTCTGCACCTCCAACTTGCATAAATAAGACCCTAATTTATAACATTGTTGTTTAGTGGGTTCTAGTAATTGCGTATACCTGTTACTTTTATGTCTAGAAAACTAGAAGTCTGCAAAATCTATTCTCAGAGAATTTAGAGCATGTGAAAAATGTAGGAAGTTAATTTTGCAATTGTTTGAGGCGGAAAGTTTAAGGGCTTGGACCTCTGTATGTGAAATGGTGATATTGAAGTTGCATGAAAAAAATTAGTTCCAGTTAAGGAACTTGGGATGCCATACAAATTTGTTTTGATATGTTATATAAATCTATGTAGTTTTTATTGTACAGGAAGAATGATTTCAAACTGAATTATTGGGTTTTGTTCTTCAGATTTGTGTTTTTTTATTGGAAATTCTAGATGGAGTTCCTTGTTTGTTTGTTTGTTTGGCGTTTTTTCCCCTTCCTTTCTTTTTTTGTCTGGAAAGGCTATGTTCACTGCGAGTTGTTTAGCAGACCAATTAAGCAGAGGGAGTAACTTTAGAACCCTTAACTGTGGATCATTTTTCAGGGAAATTATCTGCAATAAACCTTGTGCAGTACTGGCTACAGCCTACAAGATGGATAAACTTAATTCTGCCTTAGCACACCTACTTGATCATCTAATTAATGCTTATGAGAACAGGGAAATTTGTTAGGTGATTTATTATTTGTTGGGGTTGTAAACATGTGAGTGAAGTGTTTATCAGTTGGTCAGGATGTGAGAATTTTATACTGTATTCCTGGATGATTTAGGAGGCTGGAGAGTAACACAAAATGCATAATACAAATGGAAAGTAGGAATATAATCTGTAATTTTTTTAAAAAGACATTTTACACCCCACTTTCCTACACCAAAGAAAGACATTTCTGAGAATAGGAGTTGTAGAAAGGCAATTCAGTTTTTATTATCTCATTTGCTGTAGTTGAAATATTTTGATTTTGGCTCATACTTCATGGTTCGTTTGAATAAGCAGGTCTTAGTTTTAGCCACTTTTAGGATTCTAATGAATTTCTTCTGCAAATTCCTTTTGTTTATTGTGCAGGTCCCCTTGATTCAGTACTGTCAACAACTTGCATCAACATTATCAAGTCATGATACATGTTTCACTCAAGCTGCAGATTCATTGTTTTTCATGCATGAAGGGCTACAACAAGCTCGTGCTCCCATCTATGATGTTCCTTCTGCTATTGAAATTCTTCTTACTGGATCTTACCTGCGTTTGCCAAAATGTATAGAAGATGTGGGCATGCAAAGCACATTAAATGATGATCAGCAAAAATCAGCTCTAAAGAAGCTAGATGCACTTGTTAGGTCTAAACTCCTTGAAGTTTCACTTCCCAAGGAAATTACAGAAGTAAAGGTTTCTGATGGTACTGTTTTGCTCCGTGTGGATGGGGAATTTAAGGTTCTAGTTACTCTTGGTTATAGAGGACACTTGTCAATGTGGAGGATATTGCATCTAGAGCTTCTTGTTGGTGAGAGAAGTGGTATGATGAAGCTTGAAGAATCGCGTAGACATGCTCTTGGAGATGATCTCGAACGGAGAATGACCACTGCAGAGCATCCATTCATGACGTTGTACTCTATTCTGCATGAACTGTGTGTTGCACTTGTTATGGACACAGTTATAAGGCAAGTACAAACACTTAGGCAAGGAAGATGGAAAGATGCAATTCGATTTGAGCTCATATCTGATGGTACTGTCGGACAAGGTGGGAGTGCTGGCTCCATGCAAATGAATCAAGATGGAGAAACTGATTTCACTGGTTTACGTACTCCTGGCTTAAAAATTTTGTATTGGCTGGAGTTAGATAAAAGCTCCAGTACATCTGACATGGGATCTTGCCCATATATAAAAATTGAACCAGGTCCAGACCTGCAAATAAAATGTCTCCATACCTCATTTGTAATTGATCCGATGACTGGAAAGGAAGCTGAATTTTTCCTTGATCAAAGTTGCATTGACGTTGAGAAGTTGCTACTCAGAGCAATCTGTTGTAACAGATATACTCGCTTGCTTGAAATTTTTAAAGAACTGGAGAAAAATACTCGGGTCTGTCGAGCTCCAGGAGATGTTCAACTTAAGTGTCAGGGTGAAACTCAAGCTGAATACAAAATGGTTAGTCATTTCATATTATATTTTATTGGAATAAATTCCAAGCTTAAGTCTTGCCCTTTGAACTATTATTTGGCTGAATGTTTAAGTGAACTTATCAACCATATGCCAGGGTATTAGGACTCTCTTGGGGAAGTATGGGAAATGTTGGGAGAGGTATACTTCTTTGGGTTGTGACTTGAGAACTATCTGAACTACTTCAATTGTCTGTGATTAAAAAGGGTGAGAAGCTTAGGTTTTCCTTGAACTGTGCAAAAGTTCTAGACTTTTAGGGTTTGACCTAGCAAAGTCCTCTTGGTGCAGTGTAGAAGAAGACCATTTAAAGATCTAATAACATCTTATTCTATATTTTGAGGAGTGCATGGTTGTTTGAGCTACTTCACATAGAATTGTCATTGTATTCCTGCACACCCTAGTGCTTTTTTCTTTTTTTTTTTAATAAATAATTTTCAAAAAGCATTCTGCATCATTTTATTTTAAATAAAAAAATGTTCAGCTTAGAAAAGCTTGTGTGATCTCTATAGCCTATTGGTATCTTATGGCTGGTATTCGGTCTTTTCTTATTTTACATTTGACTAATTTTAATATGTCTCTAGTCTATGACCCTATGGACCCCTTAAAGGTTGAAAATACAAAGTGAATTACAAGCCTGTAAAGGCTGTAGTACTTTGTGATTTTTAGAATTTCAATTGTTTGCTAAAAGTTCTTGAAAAATGCTCACGTGTTTTGAAGTTAATTCCTTTGTTAATTTAAGTATACCATAGGTCAATTGTATCGTTTTTTTTTGTTTGACTTTTGAAACAATTTGGAACCTTTCAAAACTCTTGCAATGTTCATAAATCATTTTCATTTAATAGAAAAATTCTCTGTACTTTTATTGTAACTGATCTATGGTTTGGTATTTTTCTTTTCATTGAAGTTGTAAAATTTCTGTTTCTTTCTTCGTTCTTTGTAGCAATGTCCTTTAGCAACTCATGGATGCTTGAGGGCATGACCTAGTGAATTTTCTGTAAAGATATGATTGTGTTCTAGAATTTTGTTACCCATTCACAATGAATGGGGAGACGATTCAAAATTTCATCTTTGAGGCCTTCCCATTTGACGAAAGAAACTTTAGTAGAACAGTTAGCTTTCCTGATCTTGTTCCTAGGGAAATCCTTTGGTGCAGTAGTTCAGAGCATGATAGAATGATAGTTTAAGTGGTAGGTGAGAGCACCAAGTATTGTGCCAGAACCTTAAACCTTCGCACATTTCAAATTCAAACTGAATATGCCTGAGGGAAAGTCTTTAATGTTCACCTTCATCATTGCCATATTTTGCCACAGTCAACCTTTCCCAAAGCATCCCCTCTTCTCTAGTGAATCTCCACAACAATTCTGAAGCACTTGGGATTCAAATTCACTTTGAATTAAAAATTACAGAATAATGTGATGTTTCTTTTACAAAACTCTTGCTATTGACATTTGACATAGCATCAATAGTTTCTTTTGTCTGACAGTTTACTAGAAATCTAATTGTCTCATATGCTTTTTTGCTTAACTGTTTCTTGTTTGCAGACGGATAACAAGCTTGACCTTGGAAAAGATGAAGGTCAAGAAGTCTTGCTTGTACGTGCCTATGGCTCTTCGTTCTTCACCCTTGGAATAAATATAAGGTTTTCCAATTTAATTTTTATTCTTTCAAATTTATGTAATTCTTAAATATGTCGCTCGTCATGTGAAATTAACCGTTCTTATGCTTGAATGCTGGCATGAGCCTCTTTGGTTCAAGGATACTTCAAACCATATGTGGTTTGAGCCTATTGTGTATTATTATGATACATTACTACTTCAATGGGTAAGGGAAAATGTAGAAACAAAGGGAGAATTTTGCAAATCATAGAATGGTTAATTGGTGAATGGTGTATTCTGACTAGAATTTGATGTGACCATAAAGATCTTGAAGATTGATATAAATATTGGCCAATAAATGAGTGTGCTTGGCATCAAAGCAAAATGCCTACAAAAGGGTCAATGGCCCATAGCAGACATGAGAATGCTAAGATTGCTAAAATAAATGTGTGGGAAATGCTAGACAGGATCATATTGGAAATGTGCAAGTGGCACTGGTTTAAGATGAATTGACAAAGAATAGATTAAGATGGTTTCAACATGCTCTATATAGGCTTATGGACTCCCCAATCAGGAGAAATCTTACTGTAGTTGTAGATGGCATCTGGCAAGAAAGGGATAAAAAAATTGCACAAAACTTATGAGAATAACTCTTGTTTAGAAAGTCATGCTAGTGTAGGAGCATTAATGTTGAAGTTGGAGAAATGTAGTTGATATAACCAACTCCATTTTATTGGGATTGGGTCTTAGTCAAGTTAGTTGCAGGAAATTATGTATTTCTGACAAACTGCATAAGATTGGTGTAAGCTAAAATATATTTTTGAGATAAATGTAGCAATGCAGGCTTGCAAGCAAATGTCTCTCTGCACTTTACTATGAGGCTGCACCCAAAACTTAATGTAGCAAGTTGTTCTGCATTTCACTATAGGGGGTTCACCCAAATCTTGATTTCTTACTTCGTGTTTCAGAGACTTAACGTATGTTTTTTACTCTCGCATTTAGGATTGGACGCTTCATTCTTCAGTCATCCAAGAATATTATATCATCATCAACACTAATTGAGCATGAAGATGCCCTAAACCAGGGGACTATGACTTCAGCTGATGCTTTTATAAGCCTGAGAAGCAAAAGCTTATTACACTTGTTTGCTTGTGTTGGAAGGTTCTTAGGCCTTGAGGTATATATGTACAAATTTTCATCAGTCATGTTAAAAAATGACTTGTAAACAAGTCATAAACAATTAATTAGTGTTAAAATGACTTGCAAACAAATTGAGTAAACTCATATTCACTGAACCAATTGCAAGATGGCATGTTAACTCACTTTCCTGGCAAAATATTTCTTCCTTAATCAGCTTTGGGTCAATGGGGGGACATAGCAGTAGGGATTTTTCATGTGTAGATGTAGAATGACTCTTCTGGTTGGTTCATGGATGAATAATTTCTTGGTTTTACTGTTCAAGTGCATCTTAGACCTGACAGATATAGTAATAAACAAGCTATGCTGTTCAGGAAACAAGTCTTCTTCTTCTTCTTCTTCTTTTATTTATTTATTTATTTATTTCTTTTACAGTTGTTTAAAAAATGGTATCCTTATCTAAATGTATTAAGACCAGAATGGGCGCTGTTGTTATTTTGTTAAGTGTCAGACACCATTTCCATATGCATTTACTCTTTTTGAAGTTATACTAAGTGCATTAAGAAAATTCTTTTTCTAAAGCTGAATGAAACTGTGTTTTAATGGTTTCATTAATCCATTTCTAATTTTTGTAGCAATAAATTTTGGTATTTCATGCTGAATTAGGATAATTATTGTTATTATTTGTATGCTTTTTGTTAAATCATCATCTCCTGCTTACTGTGTTTTAATGGTTATCATACCTACTATATGCATTTTATGGGTGATTGTAGGGAGATTAAAAGGTCTTTTTGTTCTGTCTGACAGGATTTATCCTTCCAAGTGATTCTACTCAACTTAATTTCCTGATTGATCTCTGATTGGGTGTATACTAGTACTTTTTAATATTAGAGGGCA
This sequence comes from Ipomoea triloba, assembly GCF_003576645.1. Classification (NCBI taxonomy): domain Eukaryota; kingdom Viridiplantae; phylum Streptophyta; class Magnoliopsida; order Solanales; family Convolvulaceae; genus Ipomoea; species Ipomoea triloba. The sequence goes on from NC_044924.1 coordinate 26,653,534, forward strand.
TAGGCCAGTCAGTCACTGGCTGTCTGACCTAGCCTCATTGTTTATTGTTAGTTGTTATTCTTAGACGATTTAACTGAGCTTGTAATTTTTTCCAATAGTGTAGCAATGCTTGTCATTCTCTTCTTGATAGATGGCTGACTAAGTATATAATGTACTCCTGCAGGTTTTTGAACATGGTTTAGCATCATTGAAGCTGCCAAAGAATATTGCCAGTGGTTCAAACTTGTTGCTTATGAGATTCCCGGAATGTGGTAGCTCTTATTATTTGCTAATGCAACTTGACAAGGATTTCAAACCACTTTTCAAGTTACTAGAAATTCAGTCAGATTCTTCAGGAAAAGCTCAATCATTTGGTGATTTAACCAACTTTGTCCGTTCCAAAAGTGTTGATGTTGGTCAGATGCAGATTTATGAGGATGTACTGAATTTGAGTCTTCTTGACTACAGGAAATTGTTGTCATCTTTACGTGATAATACTACCCAACAAATTGAAAGCAGTAATCTTAATAAATTTAGCTTGGAAGGTTCTATGTCTATTTCTTGTGTTTCTTCTAATTTCTCATCCATTGTTGATGAAGTGTTTGAACTAGAGAAAGGGTCATCTCTTCCTTCTATGACTGGTGCAAATCCCCCTTATAGATTTGTCAGTTCTCCTGCTCCACATTTTGTTCCGGGGTCCACAAATTTGCATAGTTCAAAAGCTGGAACATCGTCTCCTAAATGGGAAGGAGGAGTGCAGATGTTGCAAAATAATACTAGTAGTAGTTATAATGTTTCAATTTACAAGGGGATAGTACAGTCAGGATCCACCAGTTCGTTATCCCCATTTCCTGGAAGAAGTCAAACTATGAAGAAATTGACAGCTTCCAGGTCTGAGCAAGATTTGGTGTCTCTAAGGTCACCACATTCTGTTGGAATTGAATCTTACACATCAAAGGATGAAGATCAGCTGCCTCGGTCAGCTCAACTTCTATCTCCACCAAACCGAAATAGCCTTCCAACTCCTGCATCAATTGGAACATCTAATGCCCCAAAGAGCTCTCCAGGGGGCACAGTATCTGCATGCCTTAGGGCTTCTGGATCTAACTCATTAGTTACAAGTCCCCTATGTAAGATATTTCTTCTTGCAAATATAACTTGTTATAACTTATAAATGTCTGCACCTTGTCCATTTCTCATTTTTCTCTGAGAAAGTTGTTGGTTTGTATATGAATATGAATATGAATATTTATTTGTTTGTTGTGTTTTGTAATCACTCTTAAGTTTCCTTCCTGCTGTTTCAGCTCAAGTCACTTCTGCTACATGTACAAATTCAAGTCATGATTCAGCTTCTAGACAAAATAAAATGCCCAGAAAGCGTACAGTTTCAGATTTATTAAACTCACTTCCATCTCTTCAAGGAAGAGAATCCAGCGAAGGATCTTACAAGAGAAGAAAGGTTGTGGAGTCTGCTAGCATTCATCATCTTCAGTCGCAAATGCTAGTTTCTTTGGAGATATCTGGTAAAACTGATGGTTACAGTTATGCTGATCTTTTAAATGAAACTCATAAAGGCAATGCACCTTCTACTGTATATGTTTCTGCCCTTCTTCATGTTATCAGGCATTGCTCACTTTGTATCAAGCATGCCCGACTTACTAGTCAGATGGATGCACTTGAAATCCCTTATGTTGAAGAGGTGGGTCTTAGAAGTGCATCCTCAAAACTGTGGTTCCGACTTCCTTTTGCTAGAGATGACACATGGCAACACATATGCTTGCGGCTTGGGAGGCCTGGAAGCATGTATTGGGATGTCAAAATCATTGACCAACACTTTCAGGACCTGTGGGAGCTTCAAAAAGGTGGCAGTAGTACTCCATGGGGTTCTGGTGTTCGAATTGCCAATACATCTGATGCAGATTCTCATATCCGTTATGATTCAGAGGGTGTTGTTTTGAGCTACCATTCTGTTGAGGCTGATAGTATCCGTAAATTAGTGGCTGATATCCAAAGGCTCTCTAATGCTCGTGCATTTGCACTTGGAATGCGGAAGTTACTTGGTGCAAGGACAGATGAAAAGTTGGAAGAAAGCAGTCCAAATGTGGATAGTAAAGTACAATCTGGACTAAAAAGTGCTGGTGACTCGGTTGATAGGATTTCAGACCAAATGAGGAGAGCATTTAGAATTGAGGCTGTTGGACTTATGAGCCTGTGGTTTAGTTTTGGTCAGGGGGTTCTTGCTCGTTTTGTTGTTGAATGGGAATCGGGTAAAGAAGGCTGCACAATGCATGTTTCACCTGACCAACTTTGGCCACATACCAAGGTTTGTTTTCCATCCTAAAAATGGATAAGATATTCCACAACCTATTGCTCATCATTGATTTCACTAAAGACTAACAGTGTACTTGAGTCCTTCCGTTTGCTGTAACTTACAGTCTTCTGTTTATTACACTGAAACAGCTGTAAACTTAGAAAATAAGAAGTCTTATCTTTTCACTAGGAATTTATTGCAGTAATGATAGGACTAAACCTTACTTTAAGAATTTGTTTTTAGCTAAATGATATTGGCTTCTTGGTCAATGATGACTTCTGTCAAGTGATTCCTTTTTCATTATATTGTTGTTTTTAAATACTTCATTGCTCCCATTTCCCTATGAATTAATTTGTTGTGATTCTTCAACCGACAGTTTCTCGAAGATTTCATCGATGGAGCTGAGGTTTCATCACTCTTAGATTGCATCCGCCTCACAGCCGGACCTTTGCATGCTCTTGCTGGTGCAACACGACCTGCACGAGCTGCTCCTGTGTCTGGGGTTACTGGTATTGTAGCACCTGCTCCTATTTCGAAACAGGCTGGTTATCTGCCATCTCAGGGGCATTTGCCAAATATCTCAAATGCAAATGTTAATCAGCCTTCATCCGGTCCTGGAGGCAATCCTGGGGCACCAACTACTTCTGTTCCCCTTGGAGCTCCGAACCACCCTACTGCTGCAATGCTGGCTGCAGCTGCCTCTGCTGCTGGGAGAGGTGGCCCAGGCATTGTTCCTAGTTCACTGTTACCTATTGATGTCTCTGTAGTACTTCGTGGTCCCTACTGGATTCGCATCATATATAGGAAACGTTTTGCTGTTGATATGAGATGTTTTGCTGGAGATCAGGTTTGGTTGCAACCAGCTACTCCACCTAAAGGTGGTTCAACAGTGGGGGGGTCACTACCTTGTCCACAATTTCGACCCTTCATAATGGAGCATGTTGCTCAGGAACTCAATGGTATAGATTCTAACTTTTCTGGTGGTCAACAAGCAGTTGGGCTAGCCAATTCAAATAGTTCGAATCTGAATACAGGACCCCAACATTCAGCTGTCAATGCAAACAGACCCAATCTCACAAATTCTGCCGTAATGGCTCGTCAAGGAAATACTGTTTCTGCTCTTAATCGTGTAGGTAATGCTCTTCCAGCATCATCAAATTTATTTGGGATGAATCCTGGGATGCCTTTACGCAGACCCCCTGGCTCAGGTGTCCCTGCACATGTGAGGGGGGAACTCAACACTGCAATTATTGGACTTGGGGATGATGGAGGATATGGCGGTGGATGGGTTCCTCTTGTTGCACTCAAGAAGGTTCTTAGAGGCATTCTTAAATATCTTGGAGTACTGTGGTTATTTGCACAATTACCAGATCTTCTCAAAGAGATTTTAAGGTCAATTCTGAAGGATAATGAGGGCTCACTATTGAATTTAGATGAGGAACAGCCTGCCTTACGTTTCTTTGTTGGGTAAGATTGTCCATTATTTATAGTTCTAATATACCATGCCAATTCCCCTTCCCAAGATTCAGTCACCTGTCCTTGTTTTATCAAAGTCCTATAGTTGTCAGTCAACCACTGCACACATATATACATTGATGCATACCGCATACGTACATATATTACATATATAAGTACACGCACACATGCACACCTACTGTTATGTGTTCTTGTCACAGGCTAAAAAATGCAAAAGAAAACAGAACGAAGAACAGTAATGAAGTGCAGTCAGAAAGGAAAAATAAACTTGGGTTCTCTTGAACCCAAAACTCCCTAGCTCCCTGTTGGGATCAAATTTCTGCTTTTATTATTCCAAATAATTCTCCATTTTATAGTGGTTGATAACAATGATTCACAGGGTAATAACTAATTACCAATATAAACGGAAACTCAATAACTAGTTGCTTAATCCAAATACAACAAAGTAAAATTAGCTAATTTAATATGTCAACTTCCATGCCTGGTGCTCTCTTTTTTTGGTGATATCCGTGTCCCCAAAATGCATCACATCCGCATTATTATAAAAAATGAGACAATTTATTACTCTACTAAAGTTAACATGTTCTACAAATATTGGCAATGTTTTTCATATATTGAAGCTGTTGCATAATGACTTGGTCTTTGCCGTTTTCAAAGTCACTTCTCTCAATATAAGTTATGAGGATTGCCTAGGTCTGAAATTTTATTTTTATTTTCCTTTTGTCGTTCTGTTAAGCTCTTGGAGCTCTTGATCATAGTCTGTAGAGGAGGTGATGGCTGGAAGATATGTATTTTTACCTTCTCCGAAGCTTGCTTCTTCTGTCATTCAAAACTAATGGATCTCCTTACCTTTTTATTTGAACTGTTAAGATGATCTTGTCACTCCTTTATACCAGAGCTTGGTTTTTATTTGTTATGTTCATTTAGTAAGTGCTAATGTATTTTATGCATGAAACTGCTATGGGGTTCTTGCATTGTCTAGATCTGGTCCATAACTCTTATGTAGAGTCTAGTGATTTGTGATGTGACAAGTTTTAGCCCTGAGGGTTGAAGTAGTATTGTAAGTTAAAATGTTTAATAAGCTGGTCTGTGATATACTGATATGGCGCTTGTAACTTTTCTAATTTCGTTTTCTTCTGCAGGGGCTATGTTTTTGCTGTTAGCGTACACAGGGTTCAACTTCTTCTCCAGGTCCTCAGTGTAAAGAAGTTTCATCACTCCCAACAGCAGCAGCAGCAGCAGCAAAACCCTGCAGCTGCCCAAGAAGAATTGACCCAATCGGAGATCGGAGAGATATGTGACTACTTCTGCCGTCGTGTTGCATCAGAGCCCTACGATGCTTCTCGTGTTGCTTCATTCATTACTCTGTTGACTTTGCCGATCTCAGTTTTAAGAGAGTTCTTGAAACTCATTGCGTGGAAGAAAGGGTTGGCTCAAGTCCAAGGAGCTGATGTTGTCCCTGCACAGAAATCCCGTATCGAACTTTGTCTCGAGAATCACACAGGATGTAACGTGGATGGGAGCTCTGAAGGCACGAACGCATCCAAGAGCAATATTCACTACGATCGTCCTCATAATTGCGTTGATTTTGCTCTTACAGTTGTCCTCGATCCTACTCACATACCTCACATAAACGCTGCTGGTGGTGCTGCTTGGTTGCCCTATTGCGTGTCCGTCAGATTGAAATATGCATTCGGTGAAAACCCTAGCGTATCTTTCCTCCGAATGGAAGGGAGCCACGGTGGCAGGGCATGCTGGTTGCGAGCCGATGAGTGGGAAAGATGCAAACAGCGGGTGGCTCGAACCGTTGAAGTGAACAGCTCTGCTGGCGGGGACCTAAACCAAGGCAGGCTAAGGCACGTCGCTGATAGCGTTCAAAAAACGCTGCACGCTTGCCTCCAGGGACTGAGAGAAGGCAGCAGCGCGGGGCCGTTGGGAACCATTGGATCTTGAAAATTGAAATAGGCAGGCATTAACCCTGGTATGATCAGAACAACTTTATATTTGTTTTGTTAAACATAGATCAGTGAGGTTTCTCCACCTTAGCTTGTACAGCTCATAATATTTTGTAAGAATAATGTCTTTAATTTCTTACAAGTCTGTTCTGGATTATTACACACATTATTCAACTTTATGGGGACTGAATTACTAGTGTAAATTAGCAGGTTGTCAGGAAACTTAGGAATTTTCTTTCTCAAGTTTTGCAACTATTTTATTTTCTTTTCGTCATGTTTGGTAACATAGTTAACTTATCAACAATTTTGGCTTATTTGCTTACTATTAATTGTTTGACTTGGTTAAAGAGTCAATATAAGTGTTTAATTAAGTGTTTGCCTGAGGATCTGATGAGCATTCTCCAGCGGGACACCGCAGGCTTTGCCACTAGTAGACGCCGTTAACTTCCGGGACCTTGGGTCCCTCTTATTCACCAAAAAAAATAAGTGTTTAATTAATTAGCTTTTTGTAACAATTTATTGTTTCAAAATACTAAAATTTGAAAAGTTGTTCAAAATAGATTTTTCGATCAGTTTTTTAAGAAAGTTATTTTGCATGTAATAAATTATTAGCTAATAGTTAATTTATCAAATATTTTTTTACAATCAACTAATGCTATCAACTATTCAAACCTACTAATTCAATCACCTAATAGTTATTTACCAAATATCTCTTTTGTTTTTTGTTTTTTGTTTTTTGTTTTTTTGTTTTTTGTTTTTTGTTTTTTTTTTTGTTTTTCTGGAAAAAGCTCTTGGAGAGTGGTTGAGCATGTTTTACCAATTATTATTAATTATAATCATGAAATAAATTACATGAGAAAGGGGAGAGCTTAGAGGAGATTATTTCAAGTCTTCCGTGTATTGTGTGACATATGAGGACAAATTTGTTCTTTACAAGGGTATATCACTTATTTGGTCCTTCAATTATTAGCGAAATGTCAATGTAGTCCCTCAATTTCATATTTATATAATTTGGTCCTCTAATTAACTTAATGTTGGTTAAATAATTCCTTCCGGTAATATTCCTGTTAGGACTCTGATTAAGCCTGGGTATTTTGGTCATCTCATGTCTTTAGCCCTCCCTCGTCCTCCCGCTGCTACTTCTGCTCCACCCTAGCCCCAACACTTATTTGCAATAGCTGCTTCTCGATTACCGCCATTTGATTATCGTCCACGTGGACCTTAATCGACGGCAGATTAGCCATAAACTGCGACCCGAAAAGATGAGGTCGTATCTACCATCGGGGAATCGGAGACGGATTGAATATCTGAAACATTAATTTTCGCATTGTTTACACGACCAAGTTTACCGCTAAAGGAGGCATCCAATTGCGCTTCCGCTTCTTTTCCGGTGGAATTTTCGTTCCCGATATCATCGTCGAGTCCGAGAAGGCAATTTACCAATGAGGACTCGGAGAAGACTTTGGTTAAAGTAGAAGTAGCTCCATTAAGCACGTTGAGAAACCAGTCATCGGACTTGGTTGAGCTCTCAATAATCGACCTGATCGAAGACATCGCCTCGGACTTGGAAGGGAAGAAATAAGCGGAGGCGAAAAGCTTAAGCGGTCGTTGAATTGGCATTGATGCGGTCGTAGACGTCGATCATGTTCTCCAGGTCCTCGCCCGTGGTGACAGAGATCAGGGAGTCGAGGTCCTCGCTGGGGAGCTGATACTTAAGTAGAAAAGCGCGGTCGTTTAGAAGCGTATTGGAGAGGCGAAGAGAGAGGTCGGAAGGGGGGGTGTGGCCGCCGACGTAGCAGAGGGACTTATTGTGAGCCCACCGTAGCTGCACATCAGCCGCAACTTCCCCCCGCCCTGCTCGACAGGGAATGACGGCGGTTCATCCCAAGAGTCGATATTGCAGGAGCGCAAGGAGAAGTCGGAGTCAGCGTAGTTGGCATGGGCTGATTACAGCGCAGTGGCAGTTGTGTCACTGTTATATGAACAACAGATGAAGTCAACGCTTGTTATACAAAGAGGGAGGGAGGGAAGGCTGACCAAAATGCCTAGACTTAATCGGAGTCCTAACCGGAATACGGCTGGAAGGAGTTATTTGACCAACATTAAGTTAATTAGAGTACCAAATTATATGAATATGGAATTGAGGGATTACATTGACAGTTCGCTAATAATTAAGGGACTAAATCGGTGATTTACCCTCTTTACAATAAAGATAACTACCAAGTTCATGAACTAGAATAAAATTTATTTCACTTTTGGTCTTTTGATTATGGTGATATTTTCATTTCTTTGTTTTTTGGTGCAATTTTCATTTCTAGTCTGACTTTGATTGTTTCATTTTTTTCTTTTTTATTGACTTCTAATAGTGTTTCACGTTTAATTTCAAATGTTTAAAGTGCTTTTAAATGCAATAAGGTGAGATTTAGTGAAATTTTAAAGAAGAGTATTTAGAATTATTTAAAAATGAAAGTTATTATAATTGAGTGATCAAACGTGGAAGGAATCCAAAATATAAGAGAAGACAAGAAGTTAGATACTAACAAAGAAAGAACTCCTAATGCTATCTTCACTTATGCAATTTTCTCACTTTCAAAATGTCATATCATTGTAACAATTACTACATTGTAACAGAGTCAATAGCATTCAAAAAAAAATGTCATATCACTAAATTTGTAATTATTCACTAATTCTACATCCATGCATTTCTCTCTCATCTTTAAAAAATGGTCCCACTATCACATCACTTTATAAATTTTTTTTTTATTAAGAAAATACTACTAATAGTAATTTTTATTAAGAAAATACTACTAATAGTAATAATAATAACATTTAACAGGGTGTTTGATTGGAAGGAAGGAATTAGGAGAGGAAATCGGTGGGAAAAGAATAAGCTAGGAATAAAGTAGGAATTCAAATTACATTGTTTAGTAGAAAGAAATAGAACTATTGGGGATGAGAAGGGAAGAATTGGTATAATAGAACTATTTGGGTGGTCAATAAATTAAGCTGTCTAGGGCTCAAACCCACTCCCTTTCATGTGGAGTGTAAATTGGGTGCCACTAGACTACAAGGTCTTTGGCAATAAGACTATCTTTATTCTTATAATACTCTCACACGAGAACATGATCCTCTTATAAAAAGTGAAGATTAATCTCAACCGTTCATCATGATTTATCAATGGTGGGAGGTCTCCTCCATAAGCTAATTTTGGTGTTTTCAAGATGACATGATATCTTTTGTGAAAATTATTATTTTTTCTTTTCTTGAAAGCTTGCAAAGTACACAACTAGCTGCCAACAACCAATTGGCCGTCTTCTTATACTTATCTCTTATTTGTTTATGTTTTGTTTTGATTATTTATAATAATAATAATAATAATAATAATAATAATAATAAAACTTTTAATTAAGCACTTGGGGTGCTTTATTTCATACTTATTCCGGATTGCATGCAAGCACCACCAAGTGTTTATCTAGCATCGTAGTGCTCCTTTCCAAAGGAGCACTAAGCTTCGTCCGGAAGGAGCTACAAGCTCTGGATGGAGTTAAGTGATTCAACCACATGATCACAAAATCATAATCATCAATATTGAAAAAAAAATCAATTAGAAAATGGGTTTAAAAGAGTAATAAAAAAAAATGTTCACCTAAAAATAGGAAACAACAATCTACAAAAAATCAATACAAAATAAAAATCACAAGAGTGGCTACAAATTTAGAATAAAACTTAATTGCAATTTCATAAATGATAACTAAAACTAGGTAAAGTAAACCAAAATTTCCACAATCCACACAAGCAGCAAATCAATAAATTCAATTCACACTATTTCACAAATTCCTTTGATATGAACAAGCAAAGCATCAATACAACTTAAGAAATTTAGCGAATTAGGAATTTATCTTTTATGAGTAAAGGACATTGAACCTGAGGAGCTGTTACTATTTGACGAATGAATAGTCAATGGAATGGCTTATCGAGATGTTGTCCTACTAGCAAAAAGCAAGAGACATAGGTGGCGGTTTAGTGGATGGCAAAGCTAATCAGAGGCGCAAGTAGAGGCGGATTTGGTGGTCCGTAGAGTTGTGACTAGAGGAGCAAGCTAGAGATAAAGGCGTTGCAGAGCAAACCCTAGTGAAAATTGGACTCATGATTTGGTGGCTAGGGTGAAGTTCGAAGAATTAAAAAGGTGCATAGAAGACTCAGGGTTGAATCCAAAATGCAAATGTGTGTGTGTGTGTGTGTGTGTGTATATATATATATATATATATATCGAAACGACGTCATTTTGATATTTATATTTTTTGGCCCGTGGAAGCAACTGCTCCATTACCCCCATGCCAAATCCGCTCTTATTGCCAACGCATATGAAGTGGGTTAAAGTAGGCTTGTGAAATTCTAACTTATTGTAAGGTGATCACTTTGCAATGACACCCTAATAATGACATCTTGGTTTAGGAGTACTAGGACAAGCAATTGACACTTATTGGGATTTTTATTTTTATTTTTTTGCTTGCTTGCTTGGGGCCATATGGTATCTTTTGGTATCAATTAGGACTTTTTTTTTTACCATGGATTCCTATACCGGAGCATTTGGGTACAACGTCATGCATTCCTATACCGGAGCATTTGAGAAAAGTATTTAATGGTCATATGTGATCTTAATTTGTCTAGGAAAAGGAATGGTGGTGTCTGAGGTTGCTACGAATCTCTTTCTCTTCCAATTCTTTCACGATGTGGATATGAATCACACCCTTGAAGGGAGCCCCTGGTCCTTCGACCACAACCTTGCATATGTTATACTTAAGAACCATAACACCTGGCATCACATCCTCAAAATTATTGCACTTTCATCTTCAAAAACTCTAAAAGTCATGTTGTTGTATGAGAAGGAACCATTCAAGAAAGTGGATTCCAACTTTACTAAGATGCATTCAATCAGGTCTAATCTAACACAAAACAAGTAATTTCCAGAATCCAAATGCTGAGGGTTACCTATTCACAAGTTTTCTTGTAGCCTCCACAGAATGAGCTTGGAGAAGCACCAAGTTCAGTCTTGATTAGTTCAACCTTGATTTCCTTGAAGCATGGCTTTTCCTTGGCATTCAATAATACATTTAGAGGCCTCCAATTTTGTTGAGATGTAAAAGTAGTCAGAGAAGTTAGTGGCAAATTATACTGTGCACCACGGTGCACATAGCAACGTGCACCACGGTGCACATAGCAACGTGCACCACGGTGCACATAACAATGTGCAACACGTACGTAAACGACGTCGTTTTAAACATTGTAAATTAATCGTCCGTTTTTTTTTGGAAATCACGTTTTCCGTTTCGGCCGGTCCCTGTATTTATGTTAATATTCTGTGTATTCCAGGCAATCATTCTGTGTATTCTAGGCAACCGTTCTGTGTATTCATGTTAGTAACACATGTTGTGATGTGTTTGTGCATTCGAATGTTTAGGATGATGAGTTTTGTGTGTCTTGTGTCAATATTCTATGTTAGTACTGTCAAAGCGTGCTGGCCCGCTCCATTAGGCCCGTCCCACCGCAAGCCTAATTTTTGGCGGGCTTTTGCGGGCCGGCCTGTTAGGCCCGCGGGTTAGGATTCATACAACCCTAACCCGCCCCACGCGGGTTGGCGGGCCCCGTGGGCCGGCCCGCGGGCTTTTTGGTTTTTTATTTTTTTTATTTTTTATTATTATTATAAATTATAGTGTGTACACATGAATATAAATATATATTCATGTGTACATGAATATATATTTATATTCATATGTACAATGTGTGTGCATATATATATATATATATTATATTTTTTTTACTTGGCCCGCGACCCGTGCAGGCCACGGGTCAATTCCGGCCCGCCCCATTAGGCCTGCATTTTTGCGGGCTTATTTTTTCATGACCGTAACCCGCGGGCTTCGACCCATTTTGACAGCCCTATTGACCTATTCTGTGTATTCATGTTATTAACACAGGTTGTGATGTGTTTGTGCATTCGAATGTTAGGAGAATGCGTTCTGTGCATTTTGTATCAATATTCTTTCTGGACAAACATTATGTGTATTCTAGGCAAACGTTCTGTGTATTCTAGATAATGATTATGTGTATTATAGATAATGAATTTCCTGGATTCATTCACATCCGCGACGACGTCGTTTACGTACGTGGTGCACATTGCTATGTGCACCGTGATCCACGGTATAACGATTGGAAGTTAGTATAACCTTTTTTTTTTTGTATTGCAGTTGCATGAATATCCAAACTTGTAATCAGTTTATTAGCCCTGACTTAAAGATTCAACTAAAATAAAGATTATAATTTCATAAAGAACAAGGACATCCCAGAAAAATGGGCATACTAACCCTGTTAACAATGACAACAAAACAAAATTGAGAAGGCGGTAGCCGTAGGGAACCCTTGAAATTTCCAACTTTCACCCTTCAACATTTTTCTTCTTTTTAGATGACTTTGAGTTTTCGTCTTTCCTTTTTCTTTTTTCTTTTTCTTCTCTTCTTTGTCTTTTCTTCCCATTTTTGTCTCCAGATTTTGAGGGTTCATCATACTCACTTCCTCCTGCATGGGTTCTATCAATCCCATCGTTACCCTTTTCGGTTCTTCGTTTTTTATTTTTCCCTTTCAAACAATCATCATCCACTGAAAGCTTAGCAAATCCTCCACTTTCAGATGGTTGCTTCTTGGCCGACTTCTGTGTTTTAGCCTTTGAACCCTGGTAAGCCAAAAATGGGGTACTGGAAGTTCGGGAAGAAGCAAAACTGCTCTCAATCTCTTTCCTCATTTCTTTCAACTTTTCTGGCTGTGATTTGTGTGTATCTGCAAGAAAGCTATCTTTTCTTGATTTGGTACCAGTAGCTCCAAATTCAGCATAAAATTCCTGTCTGGCAGATTGTTGTGAAGCTTGTCTTGATTTCCATATATCCGGTTGTTTTGCATATCTATGATAAAAATCAAATATAAGAAATGTAAAAAAGAAGAAAATCTAAGGAAGTGAAATCTAATGCTTAATAAGTTTCAAAGAAATCATTTAATCAACTTTATTCTGTGCATGCTTGAGATTGGAACGCTTTGGCAAAAAATATTTCCAATTCATAATAATTTTGCTTTACTTTATTGGGCGGCCCATGATCTTGGGTTTGATTTGTGTAACTGCCATTAAATTTAACTGTTCCAGAAAAATTACATGGCAAATGATCAGTTGGGGAGAAAAATGATGACTTACCCATCAATGTCAAATCTCCTAAGTAGGTAAGGTCCCTGCTTTGTTCTCGACAACTCAGCTTGCAATGGTAACATCTCTGAAATAATTTTCTCCCTTAGAGGCAAGTTGCTTGCATTGAAGCATTTCTCAATCATAAACGATCCCAATGGATGAACTGAGAGTTCACCAAAATGTCCTTGAAGCCTAAAAAGTTATGAAGGTCATGGGAATATAGTATTAGTTCAAGCCTGAAATCAACAATCCAATAGTCGAATAGAGTAACAAGGGTAGATCTAGTTATCTAAATATGTACTTGATCAATAGCTTCCTCTTATGTTTTGCAGAAACATTTGAGTTTAGAAATGCTTCAATAACACGTGAACCACTGGGATCTTTAGATGCTTCAAGAAGTTGATGCTCTTCCAAAGATGTGATACCAGAAATGAAAGCCTTTATCAATTCCTATAGGACAAAAAATATTTTAACAAAGAGAAGTAATAGTTCCAAATCATAAGTAAATCAAAATCGACTAGTTATCAATTCCTATAGGAGACAATATTTAAGTAAAGAAAAGTAATAGTTTCAAATCACAAGTAAAACTGAAATGGATTTGCTTTCAGAACTTGTTGATAAGAGTAAACCAGCAGAAACATCACAATCCGGTTGCAAGATAAAACCAAGACACCAAAAATGATGGTAAAACGCAACAAAGTTTTTAAAAAGCTAGATCCGCTAGAAGCCTAGAAATAAATATAACACTATAACAAGGGCAGAACCATTTATTTCATTTTGTCTCTTTGTATTTTCCCCAAATATGGAGCCATCTCATAGAGAGGTCAATAGGAGGAATCTTTTAAGAGTAGCACTAATGTAATAAAACCTGCCTCCCCCCTAAATGGACCAAGAAAAACACTGGAATTGAAAATAAAAGCCAAGAAAAGAAAATGAGAAACATACACTGGGGAATCTAAAAATTGACTGCAGGATCAAAGAGCCAACAACATGGATCCTGGTGCCATTTGGCCAACTCCAGTTAGATTTGTCTTCAGATCTAAAATAGTTGTCAAGAAACAGTATGCGTGGAATAATGCACTTGAGAGGCTCATTTTCTACACAAACAGCGGAAGCAAGTGCCTGACAACACTGTAACATTATCCAAAAATAGAGAAAAAGATTTGGTCATTCCATTTCATTTTATTAGGGCTGATTATCTCCACCCTCCAAATTCCATAAGTTACAAAATTTTAAAGAAAAATGAGAAAAATTTAAAGGGAACATGTTTGACCACAAATTACAAACCTCTTCTTCACAATGATGAAGCTTTTGAGTTGCAGCAACAAGAGAAGCAACTACTCCAGAGCGGCCCATTTCAAGTAGGTCTTTAAATTTAGTTCCAAGCTCCCCCCAAATCAAGTCAATCTAGTAGCAAAGGGAAGGGAGATTTACAAGAGTAAGTATGAGCAATTCATTGCAAAAAAAAAAAATCTTTAAAATCATTAAACATTCTTTTGTGCTTCTGAAACCTAAATGTAATGCCTGCAGAAGGTCTATGCAACAAAATATAAACATGAGTGCGTATATGCAGAAAGAGATGGCGTGGTGTGCAATTATCATTCTTTTTGCTACGTATCTCAAAGAAGAAGACATTAATGTTTTCAATACAGCAATAAACCATGGGAATTACATGCTCTGAGCATTTAGCATGAGAAGCTAAAGCCTGCACAACAAAGTTCCCACAATGATGAGATGACATCTGAAACAATGAGTTCTTAAAGACTCTCTGTAATAACTCCTTGTATATGGTTTCAGGAGCAACTTCGATGATAACCTGTAAAATGGGCATAGAGCTGAAATTAAATTCAAAGAGATTACCATTCTAGTGGAAACTAATGGAGGGAAAATTTTAATAGGTATCCTCTTTAAATGTGTTATAACTTAATAAACTTATGGAAGTACAGGTGTAGTATTAAGCATGTTAAAGGAGTAGGACGATAATGTAATACATAGAGGAGCAAAGTAGATGTCTAGATAACATTTTGGGTAGTTAGTGGCTGATTTATTCCTGTGAAGTTTCATTTAGTCTCAATCATAATGACAGAAATTTGTTCTCAAGATCTCTCGGACCAAAAAAGAGAAGCAATAGGAAAACTTGAGATAATAATAAGATACAAACAAATTAACCAGAGTTTGACCATAAAATTTATACCTCAAATAAATGACTGTATGCAGGTTCTTCCACCTGCTTTAGAATTTCTTGTAATCTAGGTCTTCCTATGAAGTTCCCATCCATTTCCATGTTGCAGCCAAGAAGAATTTGGATTATATGCAACAACTCTGGTTCATTTCCAACCAATAATTTCAATGCTGTCTGCCATTTAGTAGGTAGGATGCATCAATGGGTATTATCAGTGTCAATAGCACAAGGAATTAATTAATTAAAGCTAAAAATATCTTGACTCAAATAAACAGCAAGCCAAAATTCATAGTATATCTAAAACATGCCTGCAGAGCCAAACTGCAATACTGATCCATCGAAAGATTAGAAATGTCTTCTCTTGTGGTATTTAACATCTCTGACACAAGGTATTTGAGCAAATCTGGGAAACTCTGGTTAGAATATGACAACTTGTTGCCTTCTGATCGAGGAGCCTTAAAATTCATCCGTTCTGCTAGTACAACTGCCGACTTTGTGCTATGGAATTGTTCTAAGGGCACCCCATTCAGTAGACAAAGAAGACTCCGAAGTACATGTGATCCATAACAGTTGCACATTATATCAACAGGATTGACAATAATTTCCTGATGTAAAAAGGTGGCAAAAAATAAGTATTCTTGCACAAATTGGTGCTTTTTCTGTTATCCCAGAATGGTTGACCAATCTTAAATCACAGTAAATAATCACAACAAAGATGTTTTCATACAGAACAGCGAGAAAAGCTTTTAGAAACTAGAAAGAAATTAACTGTAACATAAGTTCTCCATTTCGCACCTCACATATTTTCCTCAAAGTCTCTTCGATAAGAGATAGTTGCTCACAATCCTGAAGGTGAACAGCCAAAGATTTCAAAGCTGTTTCAGCAACATGAGACCCAGATCTGTCTGTTGCAATACGGGAGAAATTCTTTGCACAGCTATGAAGAAAACCACATAGGTGATCTAGAGAACAGCCCTCCAGAAGAATTTGCAATGTATGGCTTATTACATAATCAGTTGCAAGTTCTACTTCTTTCCCTCTTGTTTCTTCTAATGCATTGCCACATATAACCGACCGCTCTTCTAAGTCAATCTCCTTGCCTTCTATGACATTTGTAATCTCTGCAAAGTACTTTTCAGTTTCTGGATCAATCTGATTCCTAAAGGAAGATTTCAGTACAACAGTGAGCTAACGTTGTCAATGTACTAAAATGCCAAGTCAATCGAAGTTATATCTTTGGAAGTTGAAACTAAAAATAAAACCATTAAATGAAGACACAACCTGACAAATGGTGTATAAGAAGTGCCTTTCTGGTGCTTTGAGGATTTTTGAGCTTTAAAATTGCCATCAGCAGTTTTTCCACCAGATAGATATTCAGCCGAATTATCAGCAGGAAATCCAGAATGCTTCTTCCCATCCCTTCTACCCATATTTCTCTTCTTTTTGTACTGATTAAAAGAAATGTCGTCCTGAAGTGTCAAACCTTCCTCAGTTAAATTATGTGCTTTATTGTTTCTCAACAGTAAAGCTCCCCGGCCTATAGAAACCATACGCTTTTACAAAGAAAATCCTGCTCACTGTAAACCTAAGATTCGACAATATAATTTCACCCAAAATAAAAGAAAGAAAATGATTTAATTATTACAAACTACCACACAATTTAAAAGTACGATTTGTAGCAGCCAAAACATAAGAAAAGCAGGGAAACAAAACAGTAACAACAGTATAAAATGTCATCAAATACCAGTTTTCTTCTTTTCCATAATGCAACCCACAGTCGAAAAATTATTTAAATTCTAAAAGCAGAGTTCTAAAAGAATCCAGCAATTCCCAATTCCTACAACAGTAACAAATCACTACATTTTAATTTCTCTAAGAAACCCCACTACTCTCCCATTAATCATAACACAAAAACATTAGCATGAAAAGAAAGGAAATAAGGAATCATTCAGAGTTTGGTTTAGTTAGCTAGTAGGCTAAGCCAGCTAATTATTTGTTGCAAAGCAACATTGCAATCAATTTCTCCGAGTATTGAGTGGTTAGGCTTGTAATCCTAAGAATGGATTACAATTTCTAAACAGAGATTATTGGGTGGTTGATTTTCTCTGCATATTTAGTTACTCAATACAAACTTACGATTTCTAACCTCTTCAAGCAATTTCAGCTAGGGGTGAGCAAACGGTCAGCCGACTGAATAACTGACCGTACCGACCGAAAGTAGTCTTATGACCGCGTCGGTTTTCGGTCGGTTACCAAAAAACCGACAAAAGTCAACATTCCAAAGTCAAATAAAAAAATTAGATATACATGCATCCTATTTAAATGTTTAGTCCAAAATAAATGTTACTGTCGACTGCTAGTCACTGCCCAAAGTACAAAGAGCAAATTCACAACTCACAAACATTACAAAAACAGTCCTCAGTGCTCAGTCCATGTCCAACACCAACAATCAACACATTAATTTAAACCAAAGTGACAAACAAACTACAAAAACAATCCATGAAAAATTGAAGAGCATTCTGCCAAAGTGCCAAGCTTCAAAAAATACATTCGGCCAAAGTAACATATTTACTATTAAAAATAAAATGATTTATTCATAAAAAATACACTTAATAAAATATTGCCAATTAAAAAAATTAAAAACAATAATTAAAAAATTTACCTAGGGGGAGGTCCGGAGGTGGACCGTCGGACCGACTGACTCAGCGTCGTCGACTGGGCGGAGAGGGGCCACTGGCGTCTGGGCCAACTGGTCGGAAAGGTGTAGGCGTTGGCGACTCGGCGTGATGGCGTCTGAGGACGACGCGAGGGGCTGAGGCAGTGAGAGGCCTTGAGGACTGAGGCTGAGGGCGTAGACTTAGGCGTGGGCTAGAGAAGACTCGTAGAGCAACAATGGAGGTCGGAGAAGAAGAGTGGAGGGGAGAGCGTCGAGCCCGACGAGCCGTCGACGGAGGAGTGGGGAAGTCTGAACTTCTTTTTTTTTTTTTTTTTGAAAGGGGGAAGTCTGAACTTGCGATTTGGGAATTGCGAAATTGCGATTAGGATTTTCCTTTAGGATTTAGGTTATCCGTCACCGATTTTGGTTAGACTTAGCGTGGGCTAGTGGAGTAATGGGTCTGGGGCTCTGGGCTATCAGCTATGGGCTGAATGGCTTAATTGTAATATGCTATAATATATATATATATATATATATATATATATATATATATATATATATATATATAATATTATATATCGGTTATCGGTCACATACCGATAACTGACCCATAATAACCGTGAAATAACTGAAAAATTAAAAAAAAAAAATTAAGATTAAAAATCGAAACCGACCGATAATCAGTTTTTTTGGTCGGTTCGGTTATCGATTATCGTTTAACGAGCGGTTAACCGCAATTTTGCTCACCCCTAATTTCAACTGCCACTAATTAAAGACTAGAACTATTCAATGACGAAACATGAAATCAATTCTATGAACTGAAACACCCCAAAGTCATCTCCAACAATCGAGAAAAGCCAAAAATTTATGTTAGTTCTACAGAACAGGAAAACAGGAAAAAATGTATGCATATACACAATTTGGTATGTGTAAAGGATTGGATACCTCCAAGGCTCCAAATATAGACAGTTTCAAAACTTCTTCTCCAGGATCTTGAGTCGTTCACAATAGCTTGAAACCGGTCAAGTTTTTGCCGGGACATAGACAAGTAGGAGACGTTAGCAATAGAGCATTACAGTATTGTGGTTTAGGGTTTTTCTTCCACTTTCCCCACGCAGTATTTTTTATTTATTTATTAAACATACAATACTATTTTCAAAAAAAAAAAAAAACATACAATACTATGACCTTTTTTTTAGTACTACTGACTCTATTACAATGTAGTATTTGTTCATAGCTACTTTCTCAACCTACTGAAACACAAAGAGTCAATACTATGACAATTAAAAATAAAAAAGGTTTCCAGCTTATGCTTAACCCTTTCCCAGTTGAGTTAGGAAGTGGTTTGATAATTTTTCATCAAATTAAATTCATATGAAATGTTTCTAAGGAATATGTTTGATGGAATAACTTTACAAGAAAAATTAATCAAAATAAAATTTATTAATATGTTTGGCTCGTTTAAATTTGCTCATAATTTATTCGTAATCTCTAATATATCCTTGCTATATACAAACATTAAAAAAGCATAACAAATAATTGAGAGTTTAATAAATTATTTGTAAATTAATAAATCATATTTCAAAAATTTTCAGTCTGCAACAAGAATATTCAAAAAACAAAACAATACGTATGTATAAAAAGATCACTAAAAGATTAACATGTTTGGTGCATGGAATAGGCAATCCCAAGAATAGACCTATTCCGTTGTTTGTCTTGATCTTTTATTCATGGGAATAACATTTCTATGAATGACTTATTCCCTTTGCAGGGGAATAGTCACTCCTAAGTGGCGCCCTCCTCCCTTGATATTAGCTATTTCCAACCACTCGCAATAACATTTGTATTATAATAATACATTTTACTACGCATGCGTTTATATATATATATATATATATATATATATATATATATATATATATATATATATTATTTATTTATTCAAATGCGGCGGGGAGCTCCCAGGCGGTCGTGCGACCTAATTTGCATCGTTTGATTTCATTAATCCAATTGGAATTCACGTATGTTTAAGTGGGGGTATTATGGTAATTTTAGTATCTATATTATGTAAATTGAAATGGTGCATTTTAGTACATAGTGTAGCGCGTTTGAATACATGTTGTAGTGCATTTTATTACGTATGTTGGTGCATTAACTGTGTTGTGGAATGGTGTGTTTTAATCTATCCGTTGGTGCATTTTCATACGTACAATGGTGTGTAACTGTGTTGTGGAATACTGTGTATTTTAACACGTGTTTCTAATAAGTGTGTTGTGGAATGATGTAGTTTAATCTGTCCTCTGGTGCATTCTAATATGTTGATGATGTGTATTTTAACACATGTTTTCTAATATTCCAAAAAAAAAAAACACGTGTTTTCTAATAAGTGTAATAGTGCATGTTTATAATCTGGGATGAGGATTTTCAACGAGTGAAATTACACATTGTAGTACATTTTAATATGTAGAATGATGTGTTTTATCACGTATATTGATGAATTTTAAGTGAATAGGTGCATTTGGTTATAGTGTGGAATGGTGTGTTTTATCAGTCTTTTGGTGCGTTTTAGTACTTAGAATAGTGTGTTTTATAACATACATATATATAATTTCTATTCCTAGTCCTGCATACCAAACACTGTAATTTCAATTTCTACTTTATTTATTGAATTGCAATTTATCGAATTACAATTCTTTTTCCATCTAATTCCTCCCTTCCATCCAAACACCATGTAAGTATACAAACCACACACCTTAAACATTAAAATCACACACTTTAAGTACAAAAATCATGCACCTTAAAAACCTTTTTTTTTAAATGCACCTTAAATACCTTAAGTTTAACAACTCACACACCTTAAACATACAAATCACGCCTCTTAAGCATAAAAATCACGCACCCTAACCTTCAAATTACGGCACCTTAAGTTTCAACTACTCACATTAAGCACACAATCCACGCGCCTTAAGCACAAAATTCACGCACCTTAAGCACAAAGATCACGCACCTTAAGTACAAAAACCATGCACCCTGAGAACAAAAATCACTCACCCTAAATTTGACCTAAATGCAAAATTTACCAAATTGCCACCACATTTTTTTTTTATTTTGTTAATCCTAAACGTTGATTTAAGTAAGATCAATTACTTAGATTTAACCGCACGAAAACTGAATTATATATATACATACATACATACATATTCGGGGACGGGCAAGCCCCGGCACCGGTGGTGGGAATTAAAAATTCCCCTATCCTCATCCCCAATCTCCTATCGGGGGCAAGGAGTCGAGCTTCTCATCAATTACGGGTCCAATTCACATCCATAAATGCGACGACAAATAATAAATAAAGAGAATATTTTTTCTTTAATGTTTTCAATGAAGAGACAACATACAAATATATATAGATACATTGTGCCCTCTCATCAGGCTACGTATTCATAGACATAAATAGGCCTTTGTGTTTCAACATATATAACATAATTAGATCAGATCTCAAGCAGTATAAATCCTAAAAATAAAGGCCAATAAGTGGCTAAAGTAAATGGAAGCATAAAAAAACCTAAAGCATTTCCAACTACTCACTCTCCCAATGCTCCTCCTGGCAATAGCACCTTTTCCCCGAGAAGTTCTCCCCGGTTTATGGTCTTTCTCCCTGCACCAAACATCACTTTATTATGGCAACTACATCATCTAACATTGTAAACTCAACAACTGAAAGCTAGCTGCGGAAGCTGCTATAGAAAGTTCACTCTATCTACTTCATTCTCAAAGGCCAAAGCTATAGGTGTCGAGTCAACCATAAATAATGGTCAGCAGGAGAGAGTCGTGCCAACTGGCAATATAGCGGCCAATCTAATTAGGTAACTACAATTGTTCTGTTCGAGATTCCAAATAAAGGTTTCGGTGACACAGAGCTTAACCATATGATCTTAGCTCTCAAGATTTTGTTTTGCAGAATCACAATAAAAATGGTGTTTGAGATCCTCCTAAAATTCAACTACAATTCAACACTCACTCAAAAAGTAGCTGCAATTTGAAAATGAATGCAGACTAATCACAAAAAGTAGTCTTCTAGCTCTTCTATTCAAGAGACAGCAGAAACATCACCTACAGAATTATCAGGTAAATATTGAAATAAAACGAATGTTTTTTTAGACGGCAGTTTGTGACCTTTAAAAAGCAGAGTACCATGATACACCATCCACATTAGGGGTCCCAAACCATTTTCAGTTCAACTCATCTCCCATTATCATCAATTATAATATCGACACAAGTAACAGCCCAACTAGATTGATTAAAGGTTGTCATGCAACACTTTCTGTTCTATATATTATAAGGAGTATTTGGATAATATATGAGAAGCTGAAGCCAAATTAAGAATAGGTTTTGCCAATTCTTCTTCTCATCTTCATCGTAGATCAATAGTTGAGGGTTTTAGTAAAAAAAAAAAAAAAAACAAGAGAAAACAGGATCAATTGTATAATTATTACAAACTTTCAAGTTTGCAATATTTATAAAATGAACCCACCCTTTTTCCTCTTATTTTCCAACAACCCTCAACGTTGATCTACCCAAATGGAAAGATCAGATCAGTTCTCATTTTTTACATGGGAACATGTTCTCACTTGAACCCTCCCCTATATATATATATTACTCCACATTTGATAAATTAGCAATAGGCTTAGGCTATGAGTTCAAACATGAGCAGTACCCAATTAACAGAAATGAGATTAAGTAAAAGTTGAAGGCACCTTGGAATTGATGGCATACCGAAATCTAGAAGCCATAATCACTCTAAATTTTCCAATGTGAATATGTTGTAATATTATGCACTTTTTGAGAAAGCACCAGCAGCAAAGAGAAGATTTCTTCGAGAAAACTGCTCCAACAACAACAATAATAATAAGAATGATGAAAATTAAAAGAATGAAGATGAGTATTGTGAAAGTCACCCAGAAAATCAAGCATTCTTACCCGCAAAGCATATAATGGAGTGGATTTAGTAGGGAGAGTCTTCAATGATCGAAGCCTATTGGTACTTCCAGATTTACTGAGAAAGATATCATTACAGTTTTAGAAGGGAGCATAACAGTGAAATAATGAACTAGATAATAGCATAAGCAGAGTGTGCAAACTAACTTCTCTTCAGATTTTGGCATCTTAGTACTCGTGGTTACATCCCATAATTTCACAGTGCAATCAGCAGAACCAGATGCAAGAAGAGAACCTTCACAGCTGAAAATTGTTAAAGGAAGATTAACAATATAGATTATTTTTCCCTTCAAGAACTTTATTGAACCAATCTAACAGGACAAAGAATTTGGTTTCAACCTGAAAGCAAGTGTCCATACACAAGAGGCGTGACCAACCAAAGGGGTAATACAACGACCACTTGCAAGATCCCACACCATGATTTTTCCATCTTCATCACCTGATGCCATATAACGACCATCAGGTGACATTGCCAACGACAATATCATACTCCTATGGCCAATGAAAATTCTGACACACTCGCCACTCTGGACATCCCACAAGCGAACAGTTTTGTCACTTGATCCAGTTGCAATGTAGTTGCAGTTTGCATGCCATTGCACGCACTGTAAATTCAAAGCATAGTTGCTCAATTACTATCACCTTTTTAAAATGAAAAATGTAAGCNACCATATGATCTTAGCTCTCAAGATTTTGTTTTGCAGAATCACAATAAAAATGGTGTTTGAGATCCTCCTAAAATTCAACTACAATTCAACACTCACTCAAAAAGTAGCTGCAATTTGAAAATGAATGCAGACTAATCACAAAAAGTAGTCTTCTAGCTCTTCTATTCAAGAGACAGCAGAAACATCACCTACAGAATTATCAGGTAAATATTGAAATAAAACGAATGTTTTTTTAGACGGCAGTTTGTGACCTTTAAAAAGCAGAGTACCATGATACACCATCCACATTAGGGGTCCCAAACCATTTTCAGTTCAACTCATCTCCCATTATCATCAATTATAATATCGACACAAGTAACAGCCCAACTAGATTGATTAAAGGTTGTCATGCAACACTTTCTGTTCTATATATTATAAGGAGTATTTGGATAATATATGAGAAGCTGAAGCCAAATTAAGAATAGGTTTTGCCAATTCTTCTTCTCATCTTCATCGTAGATCAATAGTTGAGGGTTTTAGTAAAAAAAAAAAAAAAAACAAGAGAAAACAGGATCAATTGTATAATTATTACAAACTTTCAAGTTTGCAATATTTATAAAATGAACCCACCCTTTTTCCTCTTATTTTCCAACAACCCTCAACGTTGATCTACCCAAATGGAAAGATCAGATCAGTTCTCATTTTTTACATGGGAACATGTTCTCACTTGAACCCTCCCCTATATATATATATTACTCCACATTTGATAAATTAGCAATAGGCTTAGGCTATGAGTTCAAACATGAGCAGTACCCAATTAACAGAAATGAGATTAAGTAAAAGTTGAAGGCACCTTGGAATTGATGGCATACCGAAATCTAGAAGCCATAATCACTCTAAATTTTCCAATGTGAATATGTTGTAATATTATGCACTTTTTGAGAAAGCACCAGCAGCAAAGAGAAGATTTCTTCGAGAAAACTGCTCCAACAACAACAATAATAATAAGAATGATGAAAATTAAAAGAATGAAGATGAGTATTGTGAAAGTCACCCAGAAAATCAAGCATTCTTACCCGCAAAGCATATAATGGAGTGGATTTAGTAGGGAGAGTCTTCAATGATCGAAGCCTATTGGTACTTCCAGATTTACTGAGAAAGATATCATTACAGTTTTAGAAGGGAGCATAACAGTGAAATAATGAACTAGATAATAGCATAAGCAGAGTGTGCAAACTAACTTCTCTTCAGATTTTGGCATCTTAGTACTCGTGGTTACATCCCATAATTTCACAGTGCAATCAGCAGAACCAGATGCAAGAAGAGAACCTTCACAGCTGAAAATTGTTAAAGGAAGATTAACAATATAGATTATTTTTCCCTTCAAGAACTTTATTGAACCAATCTAACAGGACAAAGAATTTGGTTTCAACCTGAAAGCAAGTGTCCATACACAAGAGGCGTGACCAACCAAAGGGGTAATACAACGACCACTTGCAAGATCCCACACCATGATTTTTCCATCTTCATCACCTGATGCCATATAACGACCATCAGGTGACATTGCCAACGACAATATCATACTCCTATGGCCAATGAAAATTCTGACACACTCGCCACTCTGGACATCCCACAAGCGAACAGTTTTGTCACTTGATCCAGTTGCAATGTAGTTGCAGTTTGCATGCCATTGCACGCACTGTAAATTCAAAGCATAGTTGCTCAATTACTATCACCTTTTAAAATGAAAATGTAAGCACACATTATAAAGCTAAAACAAATGTAAACAATGATAGCCATCCTTAATATGAAAAATATGTGTACACAGACATAAATGATCTAAAATTGAATAAATAAACTAAAAAAAAAAAAAGTGATGCTGCATTGCTATCTTGTGCAGGGAGGCTCCCCACATGTTTCATATTTTTTACTAATTCCTTAGGGAAACATCATACAGTAGCATACAAATATAAAAATAAAAAATAAAAAATAAAAAATTCAGCCAGAATTAATAGCATTCTTATGATTTTTTACTTCAAGTTTACTGATTCTAACTATTGCTTTATTTAACATTATTGAAATTGACTGGCATTTTCTTTTGAGAAGGGATGGAGTATCATGACCTAGGTCAGACTAATCCCCATGGGTACATGCAAAGGTGCTCCTTTTACATACACTAGGTAAACCTCTAGGTTCTGTATCTTGGCAAGCTAGAAGACAGCAGTCATGACACCTGATCAGATCATATTACCTATATTATCTGGCACACTAGAAGATGATGAATCCCTAATTTTGTTTTTCTTTTTGAAAGTAAATGTACAGCCAAATGGAACATTGTACAAGCATAAAGCTAATCCATAAGGTGGATGAAAGAAAGAGTACTGATCTTTTCTATTAGGTGTGTCTAATGCCTTCCTGTGAACAAATGCAGAAACTGACATTCTTGATTGAGTCGTTGGGGTTCATATGTATGCCTAATATTTTAAGGTTTTAAATGTTTCCATTCAAAACTAACAGACTTGTTTGTTAAGGGAGGAAAACCACCACTGCTAGGAATAATTAGGGATGACATTGGCTTATGCTTATGACTGAGGGCTAATTTAACCATTTGTGCATAACTAAGTGACCAAAGAATCACATTTCTATATTAAAAAAAAAAAAAAAGAATTAAAACTATTGAACATAGATACTTAAATGGGTTTATATATCAATAGAATATATATTTACTAGTATATTATTTCAGACAGGGAAATAATGGATAATGGATAAAGGAGAGAATGCAATAATATAATGTACACTCACATCAACATCAGATAAGTGACCGGCCATTATCCTCAGAGGCTGTATTCTGTCCATTGACCAGATCCTTGCTGTTCGATCATGTGAAGCACTGGCAAAGTAATGCCCAACAGGACTAAACTGCAGTATAACAATTAAGACCAAAAATTTTAGTATGCTTCAGACAAATTTGATAAAGTGGTTGTGATATCAGAAAAACAATTGAGTATCAGGTCAAGGGTAGGTTATGATTTAGTTGCAGTTCACTAGAAGGTTGAGCCAATAAACCTTGACCTGGTAAATTTTTGTGTGATGAACCATCAAAGCTTCAAAACATTAACAATGGAAATCAAGTAAAATATTTCATTAANGATTATTTTTCCCTTCAAGAACTTTATTGAACCAATCTAACAGGACAAAGAATTTGGTTTCAACCTGAAAGCAAGTGTCCATACACAAGAGGCGTGACCAACCAAAGGGGTAATACAACGACCACTTGCAAGATCCCACACCATGATTTTTCCATCTTCATCACCTGATGCCATATAACGACCATCAGGTGACATTGCCAACGACAATATCATACTCCTATGGCCAATGAAAATTCTGACACACTCGCCACTCTGGACATCCCACAAGCGAACAGTTTTGTCACTTGATCCAGTTGCAATGTAGTTGCAGTTTGCATGCCATTGCACGCACTGTAAATTCAAAGCATAGTTGCTCAATTACTATCACCTTTTTAAAATGAAAAATGTAAGCACACATTATAAAGCTAAAACAAATGTAAACAATGATAGCCATCCTTAATATGAAAAATATGTGTACACAGACATAAATGATCTAAAATTGAATAAATAAACTAAAAAAAAAAAAAGTGATGCTGCATTGCTATCTTGTGCAGGGAGGCTCCCCACATGTTTCATATTTTTTACTAATTCCTTAGGGAAACATCATACAGTAGCATACAAATATAAAAATAAAAAATAAAAAATAAAAAATTCAGCCAGAATTAATAGCATTCTTATGATTTTTTACTTCAAGTTTACTGATTCTAACTATTGCTTTATTTAACATTATTGAAATTGACTGGCATTTTCTTTTGAGAAGGGATGGAGTATCATGACCTAGGTCAGACTAATCCCCATGGGTACATGCAAAGGTGCTCCTTTTACATACACTAGGTAAACCTCTAGGTTCTGTATCTTGGCAAGCTAGAAGACAGCAGTCATGACACCTGATCAGATCATATTACCTATATTATCTGGCACACTAGAAGATGATGAATCCCTAATTTTGTTTTTCTTTTTGAAAGTAAATGTACAGCCAAATGGAACATTGTACAAGCATAAAGCTAATCCATAAGGTGGATGAAAGAAAGAGTACTGATCTTTTCTATTAGGTGTGTCTAATGCCTTCCTGTGAACAAATGCAGAAACTGACATTCTTGATTGAGTCGTTGGGGTTCATATGTATGCCTAATATTTTAAGGTTTTAAATGTTTCCATTCAAAACTAACAGACTTGTTTGTTAAGGGAGGAAAACCACCACTGCTAGGAATAATTAGGGATGACATTGGCTTATGCTTATGACTGAGGGCTAATTTAACCATTTGTGCATAACTAAGTGACCAAAGAATCACATTTCTATATTAAAAAAAAAAAAAAAGAATTAAAACTATTGAACATAGATACTTAAATGGGTTTATATATCAATAGAATATATATTTACTAGTATATTATTTCAGACAGGGAAATAATGGATAATGGATAAAGGAGAGAATGCAATAATATAATGTACACTCACATCAACATCAGATAAGTGACCGGCCATTATCCTCAGAGGCTGTATTCTGTCCATTGACCAGATCCTTGCTGTTCGATCATGTGAAGCACTGGCAAAGTAATGCCCAACAGGACTAAACTGCAGTATAACAATTAAGACCAAAAATTTTAGTATGCTTCAGACAAATTTGATAAAGTGGTTGTGATATCAGAAAAACAATTGAGTATCAGGTCAAGGGTAGGTTATGATTTAGTTGCAGTTCACTAGAAGGTTGAGCCAATAAACCTTGACCTGGTAAATTTTTGTGTGATGAACCATCAAAGCTTCAAAACATTAACAATGGAAATCAAGTAAAATATTTCATTAAAGCCTACATGAAGAAGTTCCAAATGAAAACAAAAATCATTTTCAATGTTGCATTAGATTAATAATATCCTCTTTACAAATTGCATTAAAAACAAAATAAATAAATAAATAAACAAATATGTGATGAAGCAACTATACTGTGCAGCAGTTAAGAAACTGAGAGAGCATGCCCAACCTACGGATACAGCTTATAGAGTATTTGAGCAGCTTAAGCAATAGGCCTAGTAAGGTTATATAGTTCTTAGCAAAAACGCTGCTCCTTCATAATGCTATGCTATCACACAAGCTCTTATCATTGTGTATAACATGAGTGAGAAATGATTAAAGACAAGTTTGTTCCATCTAACACTAAGAATTTCTTACTAAGATATTGAAAATGAGACGAAAAATAATTTACATTTTACCCCTCTGCATATTATGATATTCAAAACAGGTATTCGGAGATGGATTATCATCATCATCGTTATTAATATTACTCTTATGATTATGATTATCATTAATAATAATAATAATAATAATAATAATATTATTATTATTATTATTATTATTATTATTATTATTATTATTATTGTTGTTGTTGTTGTTGTTGTTATTGTTGTTGTTATTATTCATGTCATTGAGAACTTTGCCGCCAACTTTCTTGTTAAATTAAAAAGCACATGATCAAGAATTATGAAATTAGAAAGTATTCATCACCTACCTGAACATCCCATACAGGATAATTATGGCCCTTATAGCAAACAAGATTTGCATTTAACTTCGTGCTCCATAACCGAACTACACAAATAGAATTATAAAACAGATGAATATAAAAACATTATAAAATAATATAATAATGATTCAACACACTTCACAAAGAAAGATGCTTATCACATAGTTAAAAGAAAGACAAGAAAGAATAGTCTACATACTGGTTGAATCTGATGATGACGATAGGAGAAAATCACCATAAGGACTGAAGGATGCAGAATAAACAGGTCCACAATGACCATGAAATAATGTATAACATCTTCGTTGTCCATTTGCACCAAGCACCTGCTCACTTGGAGGGGAGTCAATATCACCCTGCAAGGAAGCTGTACTAAGACTATTCAATAATTTAATAACTAAAATTCCCTTCACACACAGGCAACAACATGATATAATCTTACATAAAAGTCACTGAATGCTTGCTGTATTTTACTATTTTTGAGTGCAATGACATGGATGAGAATATGGAGGAGATCTACATTTGCTGTATTTTTCAAGTGCATGCCATGCTGTATTTCTTAAGTTACTAGTTTACTTAAAACTTCAGTCTTAAGAGCTAGAGGTTGCATTATTTTGATTGCTCTAGCTTGCAGCTGTAATAATCAGCACATTAGGTTGTAGACATTCTCAAAAAAGTTTCAGATACCCTCAGAGTAAATTGGAGTTTATTTTCCTTGCATTTAAAGTTTATTTTAATAATAAACAAATGAATCAATGTTGTATACTCCTCAAAATGCACACACACAAGTTTAGAAAAGGATCTGCATTACCACTTATCTGCAAAGTCTATGCTTCCTTAGATACAACAGTTTTAACATAATAACACGGCATTACCAGCTTGCACATAGTTAAACTATTTTTGTTTCCAGTACACACATAGCACAAATGATCATTTTTAACTTACAAGTGACAGAATTCATTTAAACGTACTTTCAGCTTAAAGTTGTAATGACAGGAAATTTCATTTAGATGGTATTTCCTCAGTAGTTCCACAAGGCAATAATAATCATGTGACATTTCTAAACCAAAATGCTACATAGTCTTTGAGGTAAGAGTTAAACGAATCAACTTACCATTCCCAGGTTGTTGCCCAAGCTTTGCCATATCCCACAACTGCAAAATATGCACATAGATTAGCAGACAAGCAAGAATCAAGCACAAGTTGATAAAATAGCTTAAATTGAAGAATGACCAAAGACCTTTAATGAAGAATCTGAGAACCCAGCAGCCACCAGTGATCCATCATGAGATATTGATGCACAGTTTAGTCTAGCAAAATATTTATTAACATTAACTCAGATCAAACATCAAGAAATGAATAAAAATATGAGGCACTACTCAACTTCAAACTGCAAAAACATACCCATTTTGAGTATTGAGAAAGGTATACATGTTCACAGATGGCAATGCCATGCTACTCAGCTGCACACGGTTCCTCAAGTCTTCAAGAATAGAGTGTTCTACCTCCATAGGTCTGGAAGATAATTACCTCAGTACATAAATTACAAAAAAGAAACAGCAAGCAATATAGGTATAGAGATACTTAGATAAACAGGTGATATTCATTGCTTGGCTTCAACCTACGAACAAAGAAAAGCAATCCCTAGAATAGAGTCTTAGGAAAAGTGGTGCAACCAACAAATGCCTATAATTACATGTACACACAAAATACAAGCTCCCTGAAATGATCGATGATGTAATTGGCACAGGCAACACTTACATTGCTGGCAAAGGTAACTCTGGTTTAACATGTGGTGCAGCAGATGTTGTGCCACCCTCTATGTGAGAAACTTTCCCTGTTGGACCTCCAACCTTGTCCTTTTTCAGCTTTTTCAGAGAAGGGCCTTGCTTTCCTCCTTCAACTGATTTTGTCTTAGGAAAAGATGAAAGACAAAAAGTATAAAAATAAAAGAAAAATTTTGAAGAATGGACACAACTCTACATATAATTCTAGCTGTTAAGAAACATGCTTAAACGTTAGTCCACTCCTTGAGCTTTAAAAAAGAAAGAATTCATAAATTTATGGAACTTTAAAAAATTTGTTTTCAGTCGTTGAACTACTCAATGTATAAACACAATACATTTTCTTAAAATGCCTGTTAAAAAATGGGGTATTTCACTTAATCAATTGTGTGCTAGCATTGATGTTTATCATGGCAATCAACACCAAGGTTTTCTCACAACAAATGGAGAGGAACAAAATAGAGGTGGGGAAACCCAGAAAACAGAGAGCAGTGATGGAGGTTGAGGTTTTCTCTTTTGTTTCAAATATATCAAATCTGAAAATACTATCACTCTCTAACAGTCAATATAACAGAATGACTTGCATCTATATTTTGAGTAGTTTAAGGACTGAGAAGAACTTTCTAAAGTTAACAGGTTTATGAATTTTACTTTTCAGATGGTTCCCTCACATTTAAGCCTGAGAAATAATGAGGTGGAAGGAGCTATGAAATAATGAAATGTTAACTATGGAAAAACATCAACAACAACACAAAAGCAAAAACAAAAACAAAAAAGACAAGAGATAAGATATGAGAAGGAATAGATTGAAAAATTACTAGATTACAGGAGCTATGAGCCTAGATTCATATTTCTTCATTTACCAACACTTTAACAAATATAAACATACCACACAAAAACCATGGAATTCTTACACCAAATTTAGAAATCATGCAGAACAAAGCATTTAAGCAGGAATAAATGTCCAGTACCTTGTTTTCTTCAGCTTCTCCTTCTTTAGATTCTCCCTCAACCTTCTCTGAATCTGAAAGCAGACCTCCTGCCTTCTCAAACCGCTCTTCTATGGAATCTTCAAGCAACTGTTGCAACATGCAAGCTAGGTTGTAAATAAATCGCTAATGCAAAGTAATAAGGAGATGGATTCATGGATAACAAAGATGGAAAAAAAATGAAGGTATTCCTCAATTCAGAAGAATGCATAAATATAAAAGGACTGGAACTGATAGTGATGATAGTAATGACTCAATGCACCATTGTATTATTTGCAACAAATTTAAAAATAAAACATAAAATAGGACTAATAAATTTCAGTTCATGACACCTCACAAAGCCCTAGTTAGATGACTAGATTTATAAATAAACAAATAAGAAATAGTAGGGAATAGTTTGTGACAAGATACTAAGGAGGGCAACTACATGACTACATCCAACTAGGAGTCAAGATTACAATTGTACCACTATGAGGATTTTCCTTTTCATGCTTTAACCAAAGTACAAGGTTTAGATGCATCTAATAACAAAGATAAAGGGTAGGCCCAATAGACAAGTCTCCTGCATTACAGGACATGTGAGTAGTTAGGTGTGCTATATAAAAAGTAGGCCTAATGTATGAGTCTCCTGTGTTACGGAGCATGTAAATACCTATGTGTGCCAGGCAAAAACCCCAAAAACGCATTTCCCAAAAGTTAAGACTCAACCCATTTACCAAGAGATAGAAAAATAAACATATAAAGTAAAAAAATGCACATTGACTTACTCCCCACTGAATTTCTTTCTGATTTATTAAACTAGCAGCGTCTTGGCCACTCCCAATAAGAGTTACAACTTCAGCATCATCTGAAACCGAACTTGGCTGTCCAGGAGAAACTGTGATTGAATATGAATTATGAAGACCTTAGCATGCCATTTTAGCCAACAAAATGAATGGTAACAATTACACCACCAGCAAGACTATTCAAGTCATTAAGTAAATGCATAGATATGTGAATATGTCCAGTAAGATATATAAACAACTTAATGCGGTCATTTGATGAGACAATCATTAGTTTGATGGAATAAATTAATTAATCAAATGAGATGTTTTTAAGCACAAACAA
This sequence comes from Ipomoea triloba, assembly GCF_003576645.1. Taxonomy (NCBI): domain Eukaryota; kingdom Viridiplantae; phylum Streptophyta; class Magnoliopsida; order Solanales; family Convolvulaceae; genus Ipomoea; species Ipomoea triloba. The sequence continues at coordinate 26,686,484 of NC_044924.1, forward strand.
TGCTTCAAATAAATCTAATTAGAATAAAAATGATTTGAAAAATAAAGAAAGAGATAAATTAACATAGTATTTTATGCAACACCTTTCCCAGTGCCCTGCCCCCATTCGCACCACCAGCTCTCTCCCCACTTTTTCCTATCAGTCCAAATGTAAACATTCCCCGAAGCCCTCAGTTGCAAATCTTTGACTCAAAATCCTATGCAATTTACGCCACAACACATTACCACCTAGTGAAGTTACTGATAACAAATCAACATCTACTACAAACATTTATTGTTTCTTCCCTCATGTAAAGTGATTACTGATTAAGCCTAACAACAAAATGAATATGATGTAGAAGGAACAAAATATAAAATTAATGGATGTGTACACTCTCAACATTGGGTTTGATACTCTTACTGATAAATTTCTTTTTTAATGACAACAAATAATGCCCCCAAATTTTTAATCAACAATTCAACATTTCCTATAAAAGAATGATTGGAACTGAGGAAGAAAAATAAGGATATTGATAAATGAAAATGAAAGAAATGTCAAAACAAGGTCTTGCTGGCTCTTGCTTTGTTCCTAATTTCAATAGATTTTTTTATGGGCAGTCAAAGCGGTAAATTAGCATGTCTTGTCAGCATCTGTAAATTAAAAAAAATAGGACAGCCCAATGACAACAAAACAGAGAGGATATGCATGTAACTATGCTTTCCTTTTGGTGAAAGGTCATTGATGGGAAAATGGGTTTTAAAGAATCAATGTGGAAGAGACAGCTTCCAGATTTGAGTTAACACCCCTCACCCAGACCTCAAATTTCATTATTCTAGTTTGCAGTCATACCTATTATATGCCCAAAGGAAATGCAAAAGGTCGCATGTCAATTTTTAAAGTTCAAGCAGCATGCTTCCCTCCTTTTGCTAGTCTTTAATTGGTATATATGTAAGTGTAATGGCCCAACAAACGGGTTAGAGAAGTACACAATATAAACTCTAATATTGATTCTTTGATAATTTAGCATTGGAGGACCACAAAGCCCATACTGGTCCTTGTTAAAGCCTTATGGTCAATTGGCACATTAAGTTTTAATTTGATCCACTTCAGATTGAAAACCCATGAGTAGCTTTGCAATAAAAATCAGGAGTCATACCTTGAAAGTTTATGTGCTCATTGATAATCCCAAGCATCACAATGGCCTGTGCCTTGTGCAAGTATTGCAGCAAAAGGTCATAGGAATACTGTTTGAAAGACAAGAAAAAAATTTGAGGGGGGGGGGGGGGGGGGTTTGAGTGTTAGTTCATGTTATAAGTAATTACCAAAAAAAGAAACAATAAACAAAGAATACCACTGGATAATGTCCACTTAATGGGAAAAAAAAACCATTGATAAAAAAAAAATGAACTAATGATTAAGTTAAATCAAATGGATGCTGCATTTTTTTTGGGGAGGATGGTCAGGATTCTTTTTTGAACATTTATCTGTCTTATTATTTTCACCTTTTTTAGAAATGCTTCCATGATATAAGCACAACCTTCTTCTGGAAGAATCTTATTTTGTTGAGTCAGTGTATAAGTAAAACCTCATATTCATTTGGCATATCTTACAACACCATTTTACTATACTTAAAAGGCCATTGGAGTTATCGGGGCTGGCACTCCAATGAATAACAGTCCCAACAATAAGACAGCAGAAAATTCCATATATTTAAAAGGGATTGAGAGAAAACCTGGCACATTTTTATGTTCACTTTGCTTTGCCGTAAAAAATGTGCAAATTCCATTTCCTAAATAATAGAAAATAGTTAGAATATTGTATAATCAAACACTCCAGCACACAAAGCATACAGTAGGGACAAAATAACTGTATGCCTCTAGATGTGATGGTGACAGAACAGCTTCTAGTTTCTGGAGATCACGTAAGTGCATCATCTCATGGTCTTCCCGGAAGCTATTGAAAAAGGCTCGGGCTGGAAAAAAAATTCATTGTGATTAAAAGTAACTCCAAAAAAAACCCACATCAGATATTTATTCAGAACAAAAACAAAATCTTGGGTTGAAACTATACCTTCCTGAATATGACCTTTAGCCACAAGATCCATGAAACAGTGGAGAAATACAGGGTACAAGACACGAAGCAATTCATGCTGCATCATTGAGACATTGTTAACAAAACTATAGCTCACAAGGCAGAGAGGTAGGAAAAAAAAAAAAAGAAGAAAGAAGTGATATCAAAGGCAAGAGAAAGCATGGGGAAAACAGCATTTGTTGTAATAGGTAAAGTAGTTCTTTTCCATCATGGAACAAGAACCAGCTAAAGACTATCAAATATCTGATACTGAACAAGGAAATTTTATCATGAGATGAAAATGAGAAAAGCTATAATATATATTGTATATATAATGGGAAACAAAGCATATTTTAACTGGCTAAGTCACAAAACACATATCTACCAGATAAGAAGCTAACTTTTTTTTCTAACAGCATTTTACAAGAAATTCTATACATAAAAAAAAGATATGCAAAAATGCAACTAGCAAACATCTTGTGCAGTCATGTAAACATGTAGCCATGTAGCCATTGTCATCAGAGATAACCATTCTTTTTCACTTTAATAAAAGCAGTTTATTTACAAGAGTAGCCTTTCAAAGACTAGCACACACTAGCAGTAAATTAACCACCAAAACTGTTTTTTTTTTAACAAAACAGTCAATCTGTAGCACTAAGAACTTCACAGCTTGATACTAGGAGACACAAACCTTATACAAATCGAGAGAACTATCTGCCCAAGACCGAAGCTTGCTGTACCCCTCATGATACTTTGCAGGAACGTTTTCAGACCTGAAAATCCACGCAAACAAGTCACAATCAACAAAAAATACATCAAGAAAAGTTGAAAAAGGAATAGAATAATAACACCATGTAATAGTTAACAGATGAAGAAAAACTTACTGTGAGAAAGAGAGAATTTGCTTGGCAATATCAGGGTCAGTGTGAGAACTGGCCGAGGAGTTAGTGTTGGATAGAGAGGAAGAGTTGTTGATGTTTTTGCTCTGTTTCTGATGCTCCTCCTGGAAAGCAAGCTCCGTTTGCTTGAAACCCTTCTTTTTCAGATACGCTATCACCGCCTTCTCAATGTCGTCTTCATCCATCTCGGAATTAACCCTTAGTCCCTAGCGAGCTCGATCGAAATCCAAATTCCCTTAACCTAAAATTAATCCCAGCGACCGAAAATCTCTGACGTCGTCAAATTATGAAGCATTAGTAATGACAAATTCTGAGAGCATTCATCCGGCTCAGACGTCAAAAAAAATTCACTGTATTTGTCAAAATTGTTGCTATTGAAACTCGGGATTTTATATATCTACTATAATGGTCAAATTATTAAATCGAATAGTTCAGATTGTTTAGATTTATATTTTTTCTCTGAGATTTTTTAATTTATCCTTAATTATATAATTATCGTTAAATATTATCTTTTCTATTAATATTCTATTAACTTTTAACTTACCCAATTAATATTCTTAAGTTCGAACTTCATCCCAATCAAAGTTGCATAATTGTTGAACATATACTACGAATATGTTATAATATATTATTCAAAAGTATGTAACCCACTCTATTACTCTTATTAAATTAAATAAATTAGTAGTTGCAAAAAAATAATAATACATATGCATTTCTTTAATTCATATTTCGATGTCTACAATGCCTTTTATTAAAAAAAAATCATTATCAAAAAATTTAAAAAGAGATATAATTTCATTAGTTGTATTGCTTATATTTTCTAGAATACAAAGATTTATTACCTTCAAATTTATTAATTAATTATATTCACTACATTGTTCATTTTTTGTTTTACACTATCTTGTAATTAAATATCAAAGTTATACTACAAAATAATGTTATATATTTATTTACCAAGTACTATGTTAATAACACGAAAAAATATTTAAAAAAAAAAACAGTTTGAAGTTATATTAATTACTTATGGAGGATTTGTTGACAAAGAAGTCATTCAAATAACCCAATAAATTGATTTAAAACTCATTATTAAAAATGTCAATGTATGACAATATAACATTGTGATACACTTGATGCATTAAAAAGATGATGAGACTACAACATTGTTGGAATCAATCTTTCAAATTCAGAAAATGAAGAAATAAAATTGAATCCTTTCTCTTCGCTTCCTCTGAAAAATACTCCGTAGCTCAGTAGCATTTTTATTGTTTACAACGTTAATTTGAATTATGATTATTGGCTAGAACTTTTAATTAGGGATTTGGATTAGCCTTATATTAGATTAATTGACTACTCTCTACGTTTGATTCTTCTAATTTCAGTTAAATAATTGAACTTGATTATATTTATCTTATGTATTTTAGTTGTGAATTGTGTGATTGGTCATTGCATATTTCTACTATTACGATTTATAAGAAGAATGAATTATGAACCTAGATCTCGTAAGATAAACACAATTGACCTAAACTAGACATAGCTTTAGGTACTTGTGGTGAGACTTGATTTTTGCTTAATGGGTTTCAATTAATGTTGGTGAGATGTCGACGGATGATCAGAGTTAATTGGATACAACCTAGTAGCTCGACGGAGTATTAGGATATATACGGTGCAATTATCATTATAATTACACAAATCGATAATTAGGAGAGTTAGTTAATTATCTAATAGGTTACCCAAATCCCTAGTCTTTTATCAATTGAAAATTTCCTTTGATTTAAATTCGTAAGTATTCTTTTTATCACGTGAATTTCTTTCATTTATTCTTTTCTTATCAACAAAATTGGTTATTTAAGACAATAGTTAATTGTGTTTTTCGTGGGATCGACCCTGGAATACTCCAGGAATTTATACTGTCATTGACTCTGTGCGCTTGCAGAATATAGCAATCACTAATAAAGCAAGAAATAAAAGAAGCCATAAGGATTTTGCAATTAGAGGTGGGAATGCCAATATAAGATCTGAACCCAGTAGTAGACGAAGCCAAATTGTGACAAAGATCCATGCAATCAAATTGGAGCCGAACAGAAAGAACCTCCCTTCCTTTAAGCTAAGTAACTGCCTCCTTACAAGGCATGGTTTCAGCTATTAACGGGCTCATACAAGAACATAATTGTACATTCGTGGCCACGAAGAACTCACCCGAGGGAGAATACAAAACTACTCCATAAGTTGCCTTGCCTGTAGAGGGAGAGAAACCTGCATCAAAATTCAAAAGCACATCTATACACCGTGGAATCAGATGGGATCTCTTGGTTGGACATGGGGTTGTTGTGCAGTGCCTCTCTACCTCGGCTGCCACATATTTTACGCTAGGAAGCCAAAGAATGAAAAGCAGCTATCCATGTCTTATTTGCCAAGGGAATAAAGGATTCCCATAAAGCTAAATTTCTAGCCCTCCACACACCATATAGCACAGCCATAAGTAACTCTAGCTCCTCACGCTACAAAATAGAGAAAGCACTGTCCAACCATGCCACAAAGCTATCACTACCCCAATGAGAAATAGGCAAAGAAGATCCAAGTAACACCTGTTGAGAGTAAACATCCTCATTATGGACTCCACACATAGGGCACAATAAAGAAACATCCACTATTTTGTTGTGTAAATTTGTTGTGGTGGGAAGCACACTACTAATAGCACACCAGAGAAAAGTTTTCCACTTAGGTGGAATTTTCAGGTTCCATAATTTATTCCAACACTTAAAGACATGAGATTGGGTATTTTGTTCCCCCATAATACTTCTATACCCATTCCTGATAGAGTAGTGGCCTTTAGGATTCCCATACCAGAACCACGAATCATCATAAGTGGGACTTACTGGGCAAGAAAATCTTGTGAAGTAAAGGAACATCCCAGGACTGAATAGTAGGGTCAATCAAGCCAGCAGTTGTGGTGCCACTAAGATGAGGTGGCATTATGGTTTGGACCATAGGGTCAGGATCACCCAGCAACCACGGATCACCCTATACCAAAGTAGAGGCCCCATTGCCAATTCTACGTCTGACGCCATTACATATGAGGGTATGAGAGGCCATGATGCTCCTCCAACAAAAACTAGGGCAATTCACCAATGTAGCATCAATAAAAGAAGAATTAGGAAAATATGATGCTTTATAAATACGGGCTGTAAGAGATTGAGGCTTCGTGAGAAATCTCTATCCTTATTTCCCCAACATAGCCAGATTAAACGCACGAAGATCCTTGAACCACAGACCACCAAACTTTTTCGGAATACACAATCGATCTCAAGCCATCCAGTGGATACCCCTCTCAGTAGATCCTCCTGAACCCCACCAAAATTGGTTCATAGCACGTTCCAATGCTTTACATAACGAGTCAGGCAACAAAAAGACACTCATAGAAAAAATGGACATAGCCTGAGCTACACTATTAGAAAAACCTCTTTACCTGCCCGTGTAAGCAACTTCGTATTCCAAGATCCAATTCTCTGTTTAATTTTGTCCTCAATGTAAGAAAAATAGCATGTTTATTCCTTCCGACAAAAAATGGCAATCCCAAATATTTTCCAAAATTTGTTGCTTCAGAGATGCCAAGCAGATTAGCCACACCAACACAATCAACATTATGGGTATTCTTGCTAAAACAAATACTAGATTTATGAAAATTGACAATTTGACCAGATAAGCATTCATAAGTATGAAGACACTGCTTAATCACTCCAGCCTCTAGGACATTGGTTTTAAAGAAAAACAAGCTATCATCTGCGAAAAATAAATGTGAGATTGCTATGGCATCCCTAGTAACTCGACATCCATGAATGGAACCCAAATCTTGAGCCTGTTGTAATAAAAGAGAGAGGCCGCCCTCTGCACAGATAATAAACAGGTAAGGAGAAAGATGATCTCCCTGCCTCAACCCTCTAGATGGGATAACCTATCCACCATTCACACCATTAATCATAATGCTATAAGATACTGTGGTAACACATTCCATGATTAACTTAACCCACCCATCTACAAAGCCCAACGCCACCAACATCTTCCTCAGAAAAGCTCATTCCATTCTATCATAGGCTTTGACCATATCAAGTTTCAGTGCACCCCAACCCACTTTACCTAATTGTTTTCTAGTAAATATGAGGGCGTAAATGTCGTTCCGCTGAGGATTGGGACTATGGCGCATATTGTGTGTATTATAAAGTTCTAGACACTAAAGTATTGAAACTCACTAGAATCCAAGTAAATGATGATAAAGTGTGGAAAATAAAAAGAATGCAAATTAACTGAGGAATAAACTGTATGATAAAGGAATGGGCCAGATTAGGGGTATTGCAATCTTGATGCTTTCACTAACTCAGAATTAGGGGAAAAACAAATGCCCTAGGGATTTATTGGCCATGCACTCAAGAATTCAGTTCAGCTACTTTCGTAATCAATAAACAGAATTAAGCTAGGATTGCCCCACTTTCGTGATGCATCAATCATAACCTTAAACACAACAGCATTGTAAGCCCCCAAATTACCCATATTCTCATAATAGGAAAAATTAGGTTGAAATTGGTAAGGCTCGAGTCTTTCACCCAACTTTTGTTGTAATGAAATCCTCTCCTAAACTAGCAATCAATTGTGGCCATCAATTAATAACAAGTATAATTCAAATCACAATTCAACATAAACCCTAGGTGAACAATTCAATCCCTTTATGCAATAACCACAAATTGAGCATCAAGAATAGCAATAGATCCCTAATCTGAACCCATAAACGAACTACTCACGCATTATTGAAGTAACTAAAACAAAGCAAGAATGGAACACCGAAGACATCGCAACAAATTTGAGAAATAAAGTAATATAGAGAAGAAGAACTTTACTAACAATTGAAGAGTAAATCCGAATCCAATCCATGATTCCAAGCTTGAAAACAAGTTAGAGTATGTAAATATGGGCTAAACTATGCTAAGGAAATCTTTAAAGAGAAGGAAAAATAAGCTAAACTAAACTAGGGCTCGGAATCTATCAAAAAACCAGAAATCGCGACCTTAAGTACTGGACAGCAGAAAAGGTCACGGCCTTGTGCATGGCTGTGTAGTGCTCTCTCCTTTTTCCTGTTGACTCCTTTTGTGCTCTGCTGCTCCTTTCCGTCCTTGGGTAGATTCCTATGCTTCCAACACTTGTCTAAAATGTCCAAAAATCCTTCCTCTACTTCTCGTTGTGAATAAACTAAGCTTTAGGCAAATGTAACACACAAACGAGTCTCAAATTCACCAAGATAAAGAAAATAAACATAAAAACCAACTAGATCGAGGGGTAAATTATAGTACAAAATCAGAGATATCACTTAGCAACAATCAGAATATTATCAGTAATGAGTCTGTCGGGAATTAAAGCACTTTGGGACTCAGAAATCACATCACACAACAGAGGTTTCATCCGATTACCTATTACCTTAGCAATAATTTTATACAAAATATTACACAAGGCAGTCCCAAAATTCAAACAATCAATAACAAAGTCAGTGATATCTTTACCCACCACATCCAAAAAGTGTTGATAAAATCTCAGGTTCATCCCGTCAAGCTTAGGGGCTTTGTCGGGGAACATAGAAAAAATGGCAGACTTAACCTCATCCCTCTCAAAGGGACGGCATAAAATAGTGTTCTGCTCATGGGAAATGCGGGGGGGGGGGGGGGGGGAAAAAAAAAAAAAAAAAAAAAAAG
>NC_044924.1:26696653-26709795 GCF_003576645.1 Ipomoea triloba
GGGGGGGGGGGGGGGGGGGGGGGGGGGGGGGGGGGCGGGGGGGGGGGGGGGGGGGGGGGGGGGGGGGGTAACAGAATTAAAAAAATCCATACCATCATAATCAATATTACTAGCAGAGAAAATACCTTTAAAATAATCCAAAACAATGGGCGTTATACCATCCCCTTCAGTCTAAGACCCCTGACTATCTCTTAGCCTCAAAATAGTATTCTTACGTTTACGGGCAAAGGCATACCTGTGATAAAAACGAGTGTTAACATCGGCACCACGGAGCCAGTGCTGCTTTGCCTTCTGTTTCCAATATGCATCCTCTTGTGCCTCCAAAACAGGTCAGATCATTGTGAGTGAACTCAACTAGAGTGTGAGGATCAGAACGACTACACTGCCTCATTTGTTCCCTATGGAGTTTATCAATGCGTTTCTTAAAATTGTGTACATGGTCACCTCCCCAACTAGAAAGTCTTACGCCACAATTCTGTAAATGACCCACTAGTCCATCCACATTTCCTTCACCCCAAGCACTCTTCACCACCTTACAGCATCCATCATCCAACAACTATGCTATCTCAAAACGAAAGCACCGGGCATGACCTCCTCTCGGGTTCCTTGCTCCATAAATGTCAAGAAAAAGGGCGAAGTAATGTTAAACACCTTAGATTCTTCCAACACACAGCACCACTCCCCATTTGCTACCACCTTATCCAACCTCTCTTCCACCCAATCTTCTGTCCCTTTACCCATTTCCTAAGTAAATGGATACCAACAGAAGGAACTTACAACAAACCACAATCATCAAGAGCCTCCCCAAAATCGCGAAGAAGACCTTTTGGGCGAATATTACGACCCCATTTTTCATGCTGAAAAAGTAGGTCATTAAAATCTCCAATGACCACCCAGGGAAGCGAGGAACGAGCACTAAGACTATGTAGAAGATTTCAAGATTCCACACGCCTCCCTTTCTTAGGGAAGCCATAAAAACAGGTCATCCGCCACGGCTCATAACCAGCAATATTCACAACAATGTCAACGTGATTTTTTCTCCACATAAAATAAACCACAAAAGCCAATCTTAATCCTCAACCGCTCAGCGTGATCTCTACTAACCTTAGTTTCCATAAAAAAAACCAAATCAAGCTTCTTACATGACAGAAGGTCAACCACTTCTCGAACTGTGCGTGGATTGCCCAAGCCACGACAGTTCCAACTCAGGATACTCATTAGGAAGAACGGGTCTGGAAATCTCCAGAACCCGCCATTCACAAGTTTTTTGAGCAACAATCATCAAGCACCATAGTTACAACATTATGAACATCATCGACAACTAGTGAGTCCCCTCTCCAGTACTGTAACTTCGTCTACCAATTTCCCTTCAAACAAATTAGAATGCCCAACTAATGAAACAATAGGGACTACTGATTGGTCATGAATAAGAATTGAAATATTCGGCTGACCTGTAACAATGGAGGCAGCTTGAACTATGTTTGACATGTTACCATTGGTATTCACTACATTAATAACAACATTTTGAGCAGCTCCTGGGCAGTCCACGTCTCCCTTTCTGCATCAATTTCAAGCGCCAGCCGACGGTGAGTTCCTTCTCGCACCTGCCCTCAACTAGGCACCGAACGGCTTCTCTACCTAAGGATTTTGTACATGTAGCATTAACACAAAAACGATCCCCATGCCTGATCACCTCGCAAAGAAAGCATAATGTAGGGAGTCGTTCATACCAAAACTCAATCGTAGCCCACTCGTTATGTTTTCCTTCAGTTTCATTCCCTTCTTCAAAGGTTTCCCGATGTTTATCTAAACGCAAATTCTGAAGAAAGACCGTAGTGCACCGTCAAAGTTTCTTTCATCATGCTTGACTACAACACCCATCATCTTCCCAACAGCCTCCAGAACACCCTCCGAGCGAAAGCCAAACGGTAAACCATGAATTTGGACCCAAAAATCCGTCGTAGTAAGGGGGATCGATTCTGGATCCTCCCCGGGTAAAATCTGACGAAGAAGCAATAAGTTTTGTTCATAAGTCCAAGGTCCATCATTAATCACCTGATTGACATTAAACTCGTGAAAAAAAATGAAAGAGATAGAGGCATGGCCTCAGTTCACTTACATTCATTCCCATCGCTAGTCGCCACATCAAAGCAATGGTATCTTTGAAAAACTCGAACTTGACAGATTTCTCGGTGACAAGCCTGCCGACTACAAAGAATTCTTCCTGGTTGACAGATGGTTCATGATGGATATTCATAAACTGGTGAATATCATCATTGTCATCAAGATCAACCAGCATGAGATTACCGAGATCATGTAAAGTGTCCGACGATGCCATGTAGAAGTCGACAAAAACGCAAGAAACAGACCAGCAGTCGAACCCTAAAAGACAGAAACCCTAGCACTCCGCAGACAGAGAGAGACAAGCTCGCGAATAAACGAGAGCTGGATATAAATTTATTTGATAAACAATGTGTAATGGTGTGAGAAACAATTTTTTTTATATTTATAAGGGACTTTTAAGGTGACATAAAAAAGATACATTCGTAATTGAATAAATTTGGTAGATTCCTAGTTACCTAGAAAAAGAATCTTACCCCCTAGGTTGGATTTACTTTCCTTGATATCATAGAATGTAATTCATATTGACCCAAACTTTCCTAAGTCAAAGATTGCACTAAATGTGTGAATAATTTTCCCACCTTTTAAATTCTTAGAAAAGTTCAAATTTTCCTCGCTACCAAACATCCTCTTAAACTCATGACTTTACAATAGTTATACTATGGACCAATTAAGGTGCACCTTGCAAAGTGAAGCTAGATTGATCCAAAAGGTGTAACCTAGTGGTTACAAGTTTGTATTATTAGCCAACTTGACTAGAGTTACCCCGAAGCTTTGAATTTTTGAACATGTGTAAGACATGTTATGAATATGTAAGAGAGTAAATGTAATAGTGTGTAATTTATGAAATTAAGTTTTTAGTTTATGAACATGTAACGGAAATTGGTCTATGTTTTATGTTTTATAATTTTTTAGTTTCACTTCGTTGTTTTCTATTTTTCTATTTAGAAAATTTGTTTACTAAAATTCATTTTTTTCAAATTTATTTTTTTCAGATTAATGTTATAAAATTAACACAAATTTAATTTTGAGTGATTTTTTAATCTTATATTGAAACTATTTTTTGGATATGTTTGGTTTAAAAGGAATAAATATAATTTTTATTTTTGAGTCTTATATATATATATATATATATATATATATATATATATATATATATATATATATGGATATATTCATTTGAATGATGTGTGTGTGTGTGTGTGTGTGTATATATATATATATATATATATAATATTTTTACTTTGAAGTCTAATATATGTTAAATTTAATATCTAGTATCTGGACCAAACATGTATTATGATATAACATAACTAAAAATATCCGAACCAGTAATCGATCTATTGAGTTCAATCAAAATCTAAAACACGTTGTAGAGTTCAAGTTTTAATTTTGATAATGTGAATAAAGTATAACTTTAAGTGTAAGCAAATAATTAAGTTATGTTTATATTGTTAGACATGTATGCCCTAGGAGCCAACATTTATTGTTTTTGGGCATTAATTTCTTATTAAATAAATACAATAAATAATTGTTTTTATTTATTTATTTTGGCTTAGCTAATATTTGATATTATTCCGTACAATCTTTTTAATTCTTCATTCTTAAAGAGTTAAGAATATGAGTGACGAAGAATTAATAAATGAAGTATTGTAAAAATGTTCCTAGTCATAGGAATTCTAATTGGGCATTAGAATTCCGATAAGACTAGCACATTGTCCTTCTTATGGTGAGTCTCATGCCATTCTGTATGAGATATAGAGAGGGGACATGTGGATGATTGTTAGAGAACAAGTCATTGAACAATGACTGACTACAACGTACCGCATGGTGTTTACCTATGTGTCATCGGTATGTTGTATGTTACAAGTATGCAATAATCCTTTGACTTGAGACGACATGGTTGTCTCGTACATATGGTGGACTAGTTTTTGCCAGTATGCGCCTTTTGTTCCTTATGGGACTATACGTGTACTTGGTGGCCTAGTTCAGTATTGTACGGAGACATGTGTGCGTTCAATAGAGGATCCACCGCCTTGAGGTAACAAGGATGTTCCAGTCTATTCAATAATCATACAACGAGAATCTCTGGCCAGAGTATAATGAAGTTGGACTTCAGGTTAAGAATATTGAATAGACATATTGACCGGGTTTATGGGTTTGACTAAGTTTGACCATGACCTTTACCTGGTTCGGAACAAGTGTTGTGTGAAAGGAATGTTGCATGATATTTGTAACAGAAAGGTTCATTATAATATATTAAAATATATTCATTGTCAACTAGGTAGTCATGACATACTGCTAGGTGTCACTCATGACTTACGAGTTATTTAATAATGAGTTATTAAATATTACTCGTTGCTAGTTTGACTATGAACCTAGAAAGTCACACCTTAATGGTTCGTGGTAATGCTGAGAACTTTAAAAGAAATCGATAAAGAGTTGTCGATGTTGAATTAATACATTAATAATTAATTAATGGATTAATTCAATATTGGGTAGTTTTGGGCTTTTAAAGGCTAGCACCTTTGGGCCCAAACCAGGCTATATATATAGCCTTGCCCTATTTCTTAAGTGGGTGAAAAAATAATACAGAGATTAGTCTGAAAAGAGTTTCACGTAAAATCTCTGGAGTTCTCGCGTGCCCGACCGGTGGACTGACTAGAGGATTGGACGGTTTTGATTCTGCCAAAGCACGCTTCAAGGGTAAACCTTTCTAACTCCCTCGTTTACATAGAATCATAGAAAATGCGATTTGATGCTTCCGCTGCGACTGTATATTTTTCTAACATATATAAATAATCCGAGTAAAAAAGATAGAAGATGGTGATAAGATGATGAATGTAATCATAGTAATAGATAAATATGTAAGTAGATATTGTGAGAATATGGTTATAGACTTATAGTGATATATAGCCAAATAAATTATAGGTGATTCTGTTTTTCATTTAGAAAATAATTTTTTACAATTTTTCTAGAAAACTGGAAAATTGTTTCCAAATTTCAAAATGGAAAACTATGCTAGTAAATATGATTTTTGTTTTCTATCCTCTAATTCTCCAGTTAGTAAACAGACGCATAGTGTATAGTTTATGAGCATTAAGTTAAGCTTTGAGTTTTTGAAAGTATAAATGAAAAAAAAGGAAAGAAATTTTGATAAAACGATATCATTTTGGACAAAATGGACCCTAGTCCACGATATAATTTGCAATGACTTTACTAACATTATCATATTTTGTTCGTTGTTATAAGTTTTGTTAAATTACTGATCGTGCCATATTTAGCATGGTCCAAACCCAAGTCTAATCAATCATTATACCAAGGACCATGGTTCACCACTCCACCTTGTAATAAGATCAACCATTGAAATAAAATTCATTTTTAATATATTGAATGTTTATTTTTTAAAATGTTTATTTTTTAATATATTGAACATTCATTATTTAGTATACTACTAAATAATAAACATTCAATACACAAAAGTAAATTTTCAATATATTAAAAATAAACATTTATCTATATTATCATATTGACCATGGGTTCATAATATATTTGGAGTCTAATAAAGCCTATTGGAGGAGCAATTATAATATAAGGAGGAGGCCCAAATGTTATTCCACGAAGATCTTTGCAAGACATGATTCCTTTTTTTTTTTTTTTTGAATACTACTAACTCTAGTACAATGCAATATCTGTTCATAACTACTTTCTCAACCCATTGAAGCACAGGAGTCAGACCTCCCGTATAAAGGGAAGGATTTGATGCCACTGGACTACAAGGTCCTTGGCAAGACATGATTCCTTAGATTATCTAATATTTGTTATCCTATGTTATTCCACGCGGTCCATCATTAATCACCCAAACAGTCTCCTTAGGCCCAAACGTTATTCCACGTGGTCCAAAACGACATCGTTGAATTTTATGAGTTAGAATAATTTACATTATGCGCTAGCATAATGAAATGTTTGGAGTAAGATAATATACATTATGTATTAGAATTATGTACTTTATGTGTTGGAATAATGTACATTATGAGTTAGAATAATGCATGAAACTTCTGGGTAAAATAATGTACATTATGTGTTAGAATAGTATACTTTATGTGTTAGAATAATGTATATTAAGAGTTATAAAAATGTATATTGGACCGTGGTCTACATAGCTGTGTAGACCGTGCTATTAGATATATTCTCTTTCCCATAAGGGATGGGATTAGGTTTCACAAATATTGATGGTCTAGACAAGATGTAGCATTCAAAATACAATCTAAAGCTATCCTTATTCCTGTAAATATCTCTCACTTTCTAAAATGGGTCCCACATAATATTATATTATAAATATAATAAGATAATATTAAAAGAAATAATAAAAATGAAAAAATCAAAAGGTGCGTTGCGGTAGTCTTTTTCGGCAGCTTTTACAGCTTTGTCATAAAAGTTTGTGTTCTTCCACTCATTTAGCCCATTATCTCTCCGTTTACTAATTTAGTCAATTCTATCTCCTCTTATAATACACTTCGCATTAAATAATAATAAAAAAAAAATCTCTCTCTTGCCACATAGATAAGAAAGCGGTACATTGACTGGGATGATGTTAGTCTAATAAGAGATCCCTAGTCCACTTCACCTTTGTGACCAGTTGCCGGCTCTAATCAGAATTAGTTGTATATATAAGATGGTGGAGTTTTCCATGACACTGCAAAAAGAATGTGCATATATAATTTTTCACTTTAAGATTTGCACGTAAAAACCCTTGTATTCTCTATTTATTCCCATGCTTTATTCCATATATCACTATCATAATCAATATCTCATAGCAATAATATTTACTAGAACTCTTGGTACTACGACAATAACTTGTGTAAAACCGTCTTACGAATTTTTGTTCGTAAGACGTGTTGGATCAAGATAAAATGTAATACTTATACTAGCAAATGCGGACAATACTAAATCAGGAATAAAATGCACTACAAAAAAACGCGAAAATAACGACGGAAAATTCCGTCGTTAGAAAGGGAAAAATCCGTCGCTATTCATTTTAGCGACGGAATCTGTCCATAGCTAAAAGTGGCGTCGCTAAAAAGCTGCGACGCATTCGAAATCCGTCGCTAAATTTAGCAACGAATATATCCGTTGCTAAGATAAAAAAATCCGTCGCTATTTTGATTCTCACGACGATTTAAAAGGACAAAATTTGCAAGGGAATAGCGACGGAATATTCAGTCGCTAAATATAACGACAGATATATCCGTCGCTACTTTGTTGTCATTTTTTTTATTATTAGAAAAAATTTAGCTACAGATTTGCTACGATTTTTGTCCATCATTAAATTTTTTATTTTTATTTTTTTTTTAAAAAATTGCTCACTAATTAATATCTCATAAATTTATTAAACCTATAATATAGTACTTCAATAATATAATTATAAAATGGCAAAAACTTGTGTGAGACCGTCTCACCATGAGACGGGTCGGGTCGGGTCAAGATGCAAATGTAACACTTATATGCACAAATGTCATACTTATATGCTCAAATGTAATACTAATCAGGAATAAAATTTTTGTTACTTGGGTAAATGTAATACTTTTAAGGCAAAATACAATACTTTTACATTTCGATTTAAAAGTATTACATTTGTTCTCAAAAGTATTATATTTGCCCTTATAAGTAGGGGGCACTTGTCAACATTACTTATTATGAAAAATGTATTACTTTTTCTCTTATAAGTAACAAAAATTGTATTATTGATTAGTGTTATATTTGAGCATATAAGTATGACATTTGCACATATAAGTATGACATTTGCATGGTGTTTTGACCCGACCCAACCCGTCTCACGAACAAGGATCCGTGAGACGGTCTCACCCAAGTGTGACCCTTATAAAATATATTATATTATAAAAATGCTCAATAGCATAACAAAAGTATTGTTATGGATAGATACAACAATGAAAATTTTTAAACATAAATGCCACTAAACGGGAATTAAATTACATAAATCATTTACAAGAGCAAGAAAGTTGCCCTATCTAAACAACAGTAATACACTATTGTTAGCTTTCCGATTTGATTTTTTCCAATAGTTTCAAACCGAGCAGCAATCGATCATAATCCTTCTGAGTTTCTTTTAGTTGCTTCCGAACGAGAACCCAGCTGCCATAATTAATCTCATCATTGTCATCATTCAATAATCATCAAGGTCATAATAACATTATAGTATATATATTATTATTAACACTAAAAAAAAAACAATAGACTACTAATGATCTTAATAATTCATAAATAACCAGCCTCTAACCACCATTGTTACTTATAAAGAAAAATATAATACTTATGATGAAAAATGTAATACTTTTACATCAAAATATAAAAGTATTACATTTGTCTGGCCTCTAAAGTATTACATTTTATCTTATAAGTAACAAACATTTTATTCCTAATTAGTTTTATATTTTTCAGTATAAATATTACATTTGTACATTGATTCAACTCGACCCGACTCCGTCCCACATAAGTGTGACGATCCATTGTTGTAAGATCCTCTATATTCAAAGCTAGTTTTCCAATTAATCCTATTGTTGGAAAGCTAAGTTCAATTAAATACAATCTTATAATCACAATTTTAACCTATTGTTCTTACTAAAAAACATTTATAAACAATATAATGTTGTTTAACAATTTTAACAACAATTTGATAAATATTTTTTGGGTGAAAAATTAACAATTTTCTTATATTATGTTGTTTGTGGTCAAATTAAAGTTTAAATTAAATGTAATAATACTATAATTATTGCATGACTAAAAGTAATTAAGAAAAAAGATTGAGATAATTAAATGTCAAATAAACCCTCCAAATAGTCAGAATAGTATAATTGAACTCTTTACCTAAAGAAAAGAAAAAAAACAACAGCAACACTTAGATGCCAAAAGTAAACAAAAAAAAGTGTAATTAACTCATTTACTTGGTTAACAATAGGTAAAAGCTAAGTTTGTGATAAATTAATGCTAGGTTCCTAAGTTAGATTTCATATATATTTTTAAAGAGTTGATGCCGATTTGACATTTGATGCACTTGTTATACCGTGGACCATGTTCATGGCCGATACTATAGTTGTGCTGAACTAATACTGCAGTTGTACGTGTTGAAAGTGAACTGTAGTTGGGAGGAACAGAGACCGTTTCATCCGTCTGGAACTGCAGTTGTGTTGAACTGATACTGCAGTCAGGACCGGCCCTGGGCATGTTTGCCCAGGGCCATTGCGCAGGGCCCCCAATTTTTGGGGGCCCCATAAGCCATAATACACCATATGTGTATATACTATACAACAGGCAGTAGCCTGCTGTATAGTATATATACATATAACTATTTTTTTTTCTTGTTTTGTTTTGTTTTGTTTTGTTTGTTTTTTTTTTTTTTTTTTTTTTTTACAATTTTTAGCCCCAAAATTTTTTTTTTGAAAAAATTATATACATATATAATATGAGATTATTATGGGTAAATTATTGTATTGACCATGAATATAATGTACATTTTTAATATACTAAAAGTACATTATTTGTATAGTGAATGTACATTGTTTGAAAGTATATAAAATAATATACTTTTAGTATTTAAATAATGTACTTTACGTGCATAAATAATGTACTTTCACCATCAGACATCTAGTAATTATAAATTAAAACTTATTAACTTAATTGTATATTGTTTAATTTATTTCACAATTATTATTTATTAGTATGGCTTATTGGCTTAATAATTTTAAATATTGAATAATATATTCAAGAGTTTGTTTTTTGATAAATTATTTATTGATAGAGATTCTAAATAATTTTTTTCTAGAATTTTGTAATTATGTTTTCTAAAAAAATATTCATCTGTGTTTGAGAAGCATTAAAAGAAAAGAATAATTGAGCAACTAACTCAATCACAAAAGGGAGCTCTGGAAAAAATTCATTACAAAAAGATATCAAATAGATGAGCAAAAGGTTGATGCTAATGAAAATTTGTTTGATGCTAATAATTAATCTTCATAAAAAAGATCAAGGTGATTGTGAGGCTTGAAAAAATTTAAATGATAGTGTGCACAACAATGATAAGTATCACTGTGATGATGAAAATGATATAGGAATGTTGATGGTTGTTTAGATGATGTTAGTTACAATGATAAACCGAATGATTCGTTTTTATTTGACATATATGATCTAAGAAATTAAGATGTCATTGATTCTAGATTAATAAGTATTTCTGTGAAAAGGGGCCCAGATTCAAATATCGCACAGGGTCTCTATTTTTATTGGGACGGCCCTGACTGCAGTTGCGTGAAACAGATACCGTTTCATCCGTCTGTTTTCATTAATCAAAACGACGTCGTTTTGATGCCGGGGTCCACAGTATAATTTGCGCATTTGATGTGATTTTAATTTTTCTAACTAGGATTTTAAAATATATTTTATAAAATTCTAAAATTGTCGATCGGAGACAACCGCCTTTGGCCGGTGGCTATCTTTCTTTATGTCCCAAAATTGGGATGAAGGTCATACTATTAGATCTTAGACAAAGGTAGTCACCCTTCATCCCATATCATTTTGTCTCTCACCCGACTAAAAACACACGCATGGGATAGCCATGGATGAATGTAGCTAGGCATGACTACCTTCAGAATTCTTTTACAATTTTTTTTTGGATCTTATAATATTTTTTAAAATTTTTTAAACAAACACCACATCAAATGTCAAATTAATGTCATATATTAAAAATACACGTGTAATTCAATATAAAATTAATTTACCACCAACTTAGTTTTACTTCTTGTTAATATGCTAAACGAGACAAGTATACTACTCTTTTTTTTTAATTATCTTTTTAGATCTGAATAAAATTTTTTCGTACTTAACACTTATCCCTACATATTTAATAATAATAAAAAAAGGTTATTTGAATGTTGACACTTTGACAAGAACATTTAATCGGTAGTCAAATAGTACGGACGAAAAATTCCAAAATATAAAGGGTGAAAGTTGTTGTACCCAATTAATGCACACGTGTGGCATTTAATACGTTGGATCGTGAAAGCAAAGTATAAAACATTTTTGCCTAAGGACAGTGAATCCGGTCAGTCTTGACTACGTGTGGGCTCATAATGTTTTAAAGCGTAGAAATTGGATTGTATGTTTTGATGTATTATGTTATTCACTTATTTGGCATCCTAATGTTATTTGAATAGTTTATTAATTTTTTAAGAGAAAAAATGTTTAGCGATTTAAATGAATATCAATTTATTTTCCCTCTCTTTAGTCAATATTACAGATGACAATAGATCGTGGTGGGTCAAGAATGACTACATTTATCATCTGATATATCTTATATTTTCTCTACCTACCTCTATATGCAATGGTGGTGTCATTTGGCACTGACATGCTATCGCTGCTACCCCGAAGCTCATGCACCTCAGGCCAACATGGCGTTTCAACATGGCATAACAGATGCAACGGGTTTGGTTGGCTCCCACTAGTGGTTCCTGGACACTAGCGCGTCGAACCATGCCATTCTTGATCCATATATACTGTCTTCTATAGCTAGCTATACTGGGCCAGACACTCATCGAGTTGGCAACGATAATGGTTTATCTATTGTTAGTGTTAGTTCTGCTTCGGTAGCTACTTTTGATAGATGCTTTAAATTATTTGATGTTTTACACATTCCTGGTTTATCTGCGTCTCTGTTATCTGTTCAAAGGTTTGCTAGGGATAATTAAAAGTGTCTTTTTTGAGTTCCATCCTAATTGTTTCTTTGTGAATGATCTTTCAACCAAAGAGGTCCTGTTTAAGGGACAGGCTTCGGGAAGCCTGTATTTGTGGCCAGTTTCGCGTTCGAGTCCTGCTGCGTTGGTTGCTGCCCGTGCTTCTTCCTCTGTTTGGCACAATCGGCTAGGTCACCCTCATCTTCGCATCTTATTTTAGATTTTAAATTCTTGTTCAGTTTATTTTTCTAGTGTTAGTTCTGTTTCAAATTTATGTTCGGCATGTCAGTTAGGGAAGTCATCGCAGTTCCTTTACCTCGTGTTGGGACCTCTACTTCGCATGTTTTAGAGTTAGTTTATATTGATACTGGGGGCCAACGCCACTACTTTCTTGTAATGGTTTTCGTTATTTTGTTTTATTCGTGGACGATTTTACTCGTTATGTTTGGTTTTATCCGATGCGTGTTAAAACTGATTTATATGCTAATTTTGATTAGTTTGGTTCTCTTGTTGAGCGTTCTCATAATCACAAAATTGTTTCAATTCAGTCTGATTTAGGGGGAGAATACAAAAAAAAAATTGCATAATACACTTTCCTCTCTTGGAATTAATCATAGGCAGTCTTGCGCACCATGAGCAGAATGGTCGGGTATAACGCAGACATCGCCATATTATAGAGACTAAGCTTGCCTTGATGGCCCAGGCTTTGGTTCCTAGTCGTTTATGGGATTATGCATTTGGAACAACTATCTACTTAATAAACAAAATGTCCACTCGTATGTTGAATGATGATAGTCATCACTTTCGGCTTCATCATTCTCCTCCGTCTTATTCGGTTTTGTGGGTTTTCAGGTGTTTGTGTTTTTCTTTGTTGCATCCGTATAATCGGAACAAGTTACAGTTTTGGAACAATGTACACTATCTCCAAGATTTCTCCAAAATGATCTAGAAAAAATCTTTTGCATATTTATAAAATGCCGCTATATTTTTTTATTTAAAATTTTGCATATCATAAAAATAATGATGTTTTTTCTCCAAAATTAAATGATATTGTTTTTTCCTAAAATGATATTATTTTCCTCTTCAATGATGCAATAAAAGATACAGAGTACATACAGAAAAAGAAGAAGAAGCTATTGCATATTTTATTTAAGTATATATCTCATTTGTTCACTATTTTGAGATAGAAGACCTAGATTTATTTTCATTTCTCATAGGAGCAACCTCTCTCTCTCTCTCTCTCTCTCTCTCTCTCTCTCTCTCTCTCTCTCTCTCTCTCCC
>NC_044924.1:26710696-26722566 GCF_003576645.1 Ipomoea triloba
AAAAAAAAAAAAAAAAAAAAGGATTGAAAAAATCAAGAACCAATTCCTGTCATCCATATGACAAAATCTAAAGATTATAGAGTTGAGGGAAAAAAATTACTATGACATTTTTGGTAATTTTACTATGACATTTTTGGTAATTTTATCTAACTTTAGAAATGTACTTTCTAACACTATACAGTGCAATTTGCAACACTATTTTGTGCATTTTGTCTAGTTTAAAAGTGCACTAGTGCACTTATGGTTCACTTTTTAGAATTTGTGGTTTACTAGTTTTTGGGTTTTGACTTTTGATTAGTGCTTTGCTTTTTAGTTTGGTTTAGGAGATCACTTTTTGCTACTTAGTATTTACAATTTAGATTTACTACTTAGTTTTTTTTTTTTTTTTAAGTTTTAAAATGTATCTATAAATACACGTTATATTGTTAAAATTTACACTCTATAGTGTAAAAAATTATAATTTATTTCAAAGTTAGAAAAGATTATCAGAATACTACAACATTTTTTTTTCAAATTGCATCAAATCCGTTAGATTTTTTCAGATAGCTGTCTAAGATTGATCTTTAGTTTCCTCATGGGAGCATGTTCTTAGTGTGGATTCAAATGAGAACAAACCCTTTCTGGTAAAAAGTGAGGACTGATTTGGACCGCCCATTAAGATTCATCAATGGTTAGGCTTTAGTAAAAAAAAAATACAGAGTCAATTTTATAATTACTGCAAACTTTCAAGTTTGCAGTATTTATAAAAATAACTCAACCCCCTTTTCCTTTAATTTTCTGCACCTCTCAACCGTTGATCTACCTAAACGGCTAAATGGATCAGATCAATCCTCACTTTTTAGGTGAGAGCCTCTTCCCACATATATAAAATACATTTATTCATCAAACAACACTTAAAGGTTATAAACAAAAAAACATTTGAGTGAAACTCAGGAAAACACATGTTTATGAGAGTTAATTCCATTTTGTCCTAATTTTATAGGTGTCAGTCCACTTTTAGTCTTTTTTTTTTTTTTTCAAAACGTCCATCTTTCGTCCTAATATTATTATGACATAACCATTTTTAGTCATCTGCCAACAAAATTATTTAAATTGCATTAAATATAAGGACATTTCAGTCTATTTTGTTCTAAGTAGTGTTAACTCCTTTTCCTTTTTTTTTTTTTGTCCTAGATTTATATGTGTCATTCCACTTTTAGTTTTTTTTTTTTCTCGAGAATATTCATGTTGGTCCCTAGCATTATTGTAATATGACCATTTTTATCATACATCAACAAATATGTTTAAATGACATTAAAAAATGATGTTATTAACTGTTCAAAATCATCTCTTTTTTTTTTTCTTATTGGTAATAGAACAATACAAAGGTTTAACGCTATTTAAACGGTTTTGTTGACGAAGGACAAACGGTTTCCAATGGGTGATGTTTTTAAAAATAAGGACTAAAAATAGATCGACACTTATAAATTTAGGAAAAAAATGAAATTAACTTTGTTTATGATTGTGGTAACGAAGAATTTGAGTTTCAAGTGGACTATGAATAACATTTTATTTGAATAAAATGTATATAAAGCTATATATCTAAACTAATAATGGTCAATTATCATGTAGTATTGTAGTGTGATGACACATCTGTTACCATTACAAATGGATGGGTGGTCACACGATCGAACCTTGGTGGTGAGGGTATTAATTCTTCGAGCTGAAAAAGATGAGAAAGTATAGAATAGATATTACATTGAAAAAAATTAATGAGTGTTTCTAACATGTTGAGTAGGGGACCAACCTGCTAATTGGTATAATTGAACATATTTGGTTACTTGATGGATTTAATTGAACATATTTGGTAACTTGATGGATCTAATTGCACATGATTTGAGTAGTTTAATTACCTGATTGCATGTTCAGTTCATCGATAACCAATTTGAATAGTTTTCCTTCAATGCATATAACACTCACCTTTATATACTTTTGTGAGTACAAGTACTATTTTTGGGCAATGTGTATCGTGGACTAGGGTCTACATAACATTGTGGACTCTGAATCAAAACGGCGTCGTTTTGATCTTTAAATTTTAACGAACTCTTAGTTTTCCGTTCCTCATGTTTATACACACTTAATAATATATTTCAGGTATAGAATTTACTCTTAAGGTACATAATTACATAACATAAGACACATAAACTGACAATGCAAGACACATACACATATTATATATTTATTTATTTTCAAATCTGATTTAGGTAGATAATTTATGTTTTATAGGCATAGAATTTCTCAACACAATACATAAATTCATAACATAAGACACATAATATGTTGTGTTTTACACAACTACTAATCTATTCTAGGTACATAATTCATACTCTTTTTTATTTTTTTTTGGGAAAAACATAATTCATATTCTTAAGGTACAGAAATTCATAATACAAGACACAAAAACTTACAACGCAAGACACATAAGCGTATGTTATACTATACATTTACTTAGTTTACACAGCTACTAATTTATTTTCGGTATAAAAATAATACTCTTAAGATACAGAATTTCATAACACAAAGACACAAAAATGCGAAACACAAGACATATACACATACACATGTTATATATTGTACTTATCTTCAAATCTAATTTAGTTAGGTGTAGAATTTATGTTTTATACGTACATAATTACACAACATAAGACATAAATTCATAACATAAGACACACAGTATGTTGTGTTACATAACTATTAATTTGTTCTAGGTACATAATTCATACTCTTAAAATACAGAATTACGTAACATAAGACACAGAAACTGACAATGCAAGACACATACACATACATGTTTTACAGTAAAAAAAAAACTTATAACGTGAATTGAATAACAAACGATTGTTATCAAAATTAAAATTCAAAACTACATTATTTAAGAAATAGTGTAATGTGTATCCTGGTCTACAATATAACGATTGCTATTTTTGAGGTTGAAGCGCAAGGCGACACGGTGAGTGAGCTGTTACGGGCCCAATCCACACGAGGGCATTATAGATGGGTAGGCCCGACCCGGACAGTTGTTTCTTTGCTTTAGGGAGTTTGACAGCACTGGTGGACATGTCTCTTTCCTCCTTTGCTTTCTGTGTCTTGTCTGCTTTCATAGTAATTCAATCCCATTTAAGGTGTTTGTTGGGTATGCCTCTATGTCTATGTCTATGGCTCTATGCCGATGCGTACACCATATGACAAACATGCACAATTCATTGTACCCATTTAGTCCCATCTTAACAACCACTGCATTATTCACCGATTTGGCTGGTTGATATCCACATTCTTATTAATTTGAGCTAGGTTTAACGCAATCTTTATATCATAGATCAGTTCACACTGCACTATGGACCATGGTTCATGTTTATATGTTTTGTGTTATGACTTTTTGTTTCTTGCGTTATGAAATAATTTTGTATTTTAAGAGTATGAATTCTGTGCCTGGAACAAATTAATAATTGTGTATATGTTATGAATTTTTGTGTCTTGTGTTGTGAAATTTTGTGCCTATAAACACAAATTATGTACCTAAATCATATTTGAAAAATAAATAAATATATAACACGTGTATGTGTTGTGTTATGATTTTTTGTGTCTTCTGTTATGAAACTCTGTACCTTACAAGTATGAATTATGTAGCTCGTCTTTTCAATGCAGTTGGGTCATAATGCTATTTTATGCGTTTTGTGTTGTGATTTTTGTGTTTTGTGTTATGAAATTCTCTACCTTGAGTATGAATTTTGTACCTAGTTGTTTTAATTCAGGATCTGTAACGCTATGTGGACCCTGGTTCATGATATAAATTATCGGTTTAACCTTACTAGGAGACTAAGAGTAATATCAATCTTTTCTTTTTAAATAAGATTTGACTAACTTATATTTGCGGAGCTTGAATAAATTGAACTCATGTTATTAGGTGAATGCCTTACATTTAAATATAATGTTATTAAATTAATTTAAACTCACATATTTAAGAACGATGTCTCTTATCTAGATCTATCAATAAAACGAATAAGAGATAATAGAACTAGAAGAAATAAAATTTTAATAAATTAGTTACAAAGTTATCTTAGGGGGGTGTATTCAATCATAACTTTCATAGAATTTTAAAGACTTTTATGAACTTTAAAAGTTTGGAGGTATTCAATTCAAACTTTTAGAAAGTATTTAAAAGTCATGCGGTATTCGATCAAGATTTTTAAAGAGTTTTTAAAAGTCATGTGGTATTCAATTAAAACTTTTAAAGAATCTTTAAAAGTCATGTGGTATTCAAAAAGTTATGAATTTGTAAGGACTTTTTAATTTTAGAACTTCGGTACACTTTTATATACTTTTCCTTCTCAAATATAAATAGTTGAAATCCAACCCCCAACCCATGATTTCAAAATTTTCTTTCTACCAACACTGAATGTTTTTTTTTTCTTTTTTTTTTTTTCTCTCTCTCTCTATTTAAACTCTATTTTTTTCTCCTTATTTAAAATTTTAAACTTTATAAACCTTATACCTAAATTCAATAAATTATTTTTTTCTTCATTATCCTATATTTTCTACATACCTAAACTCTACCAATTTTTTTCTCTCTCCTAAACTTTTCAATCTTCCTCTAAAAATTCAAAATAATATTATTTTTATTTCATTGTTGCTTGTATATTTTGATTTTTTTTTTCTATGAACTTTTTAACTTCTAAACTTTTTCTCCTAAATACATGAATAGTGTAAATTTTTTATCTATCACCGTCAACTTTTACTATATGTTTCATAATATTCATATGTTTATTCGTAATATATTTTTTTCTTTTTTCTTTTTAACAACATGCTATTACAAATAGTGAACTATTGTTCGCAATAGCAATTTGAGGCTACAAAGAGAAGCACCTTGTTGTTAGCAGTCCCATATTGTTATTGCAAATAATAGCTCTTTGCTTGATACCTAGTAGTATATAAAATATAATTTTTATATATATTATTGATATTTTGTATTTTATGCAACTAGTAATTATATTTTTTTAAATATTAATTTCTCAAGAAAAAGTAATTATATTTTTAAATATTTTATTTGAACAATTCTATAACTATAAATTGTAGTGTTTAATATTGTTATGAATTGCTTATGAAAGTTTGTAAGGATGTATTCAAGTTTATGAATTGCTTAATGACTTTTGTAGACTTTTTAAAATAAAAAAGTTGATAAAAGTTTATGCAAGTTTTTTATACAGACTTTTATAGAGTTTTACAAAGTTTTAAAAAGTTTAGAATGACTCTATGAAAGTCAATAAAAGTTTATTAAAATCTATCATTTTAAAAGTTTTTAAAAATCTACAAAAGTCATGATTCACAAACATTGAACCACAAAGTCTGTTATAAACTTACAAAACATGGACATACTATTTAAATGATGACCTGAAGTAGTTTTGATTAAAGTACATTTAAGGGTTTAGAAACATTTAGAAACAAAACTAATGGTTTTCCAAACATCTATTTACTATATTTATGATAAGAAACAAAAATTTACAATATCACCAAAGTAAAGGTGTGTTTGGAAAACCGCAAAATGATTAATTTCTAGAAATCATTTTCTAGGTTTTTAGTGTTTGATAAAGAGTGCAAAATGTGAGTTGAAAGAAACTGAGTGTTTGGTCAAAGAAAAAATCCTCATTTTCTTGGAAAATGACTTTCCCTCTTTTTTGGGAAATTATTTTCCAAGTTTCACATCAACACTACACCACCACCACTACAATCACCACGACCACCACGACCACTATCACCACCAACACACCACCGCCACACCATTGCTGCCGGCGCCGCCACCACCACTAAAACTGCAACTACCCCACGACACAACACCACCATAACCACCACTACCGCTACCACCACCACCACCACCACTTATTATTATTATTATTATTATTATTATTATTATATAACAAATAACACCACCACCAACAACACATCACCAACACTCCACCACCACTACTAACACCACACTACCACCGCTATACCACCACCATCACCACTATTACCACAAACACACCACCACCACACCATTGCTGGCGCCACCACCATCACCGTCGCCGCCTCCACCACTACCACCACCAACACCAAAACCACATTGCCACAGCTATACCACCACCACACTACTACCACCACCACCACCACAATTTATATTATTATTATTATTATTATTATTATTATTATTATTATTATTATAAATGTCTTTATATTCTAAACAAAACAGTTAAAATGTTTAATTATACCATTTTATGAAAAAATGAACCAAACACACCAAGATAGTTTTCTAGAATGCAACGAAACACTAGAAATGAAAATATTTTCTAGAAAATGACTCATTTTCCAAAAAATATTTTCTAAAAGTCATTTTTCTTATTTCGAAAACACCCCCTAAATTCTAAAACAAAACTCGGATATCAATGAAAAATTATAAAATGGGAATGTTTTGCATACAAGAAAAATATGATATGATATTTATCTATATCTGTATAATAATGAAAATATTATTAATGTCTCTTTCTATCAATTCATGTAGACATATATTATAGTTATAGTTATTTAAAAAAACATTATAGTTGTTGTATTTTATTTGTATATATTAGGACTCTATGTATTTGAGTCAGATTATGACTCTCTATTCTAGGCTCCCTGTAATTCTCCTATTCTAGTCTCATTGGGATTCTCTCATTATATATATCCATGTAATATGTATCTTTGAACTATCTCATTTAATACAATCCATACAGTTCTCATCGTATACAATGAAAATATGTACATATTTTTTAATATAGAATTTTGATGAATGTTATAATAATGCACATTGATCGTTACCGTGGTTACTCATTAATAAATTTTCATTTTAAAATCCATCTAAACTTATACTTTTAGGGTCCGTTTGGAAACCTGAAAAATATTTTCTAGAAAATGATTTTAAGAAAATGACTCATTTTCTGAAAAGTTTTTCATTTTATAGGGTTGGGTTGAATGTCATAAAATTATATTTTTTTATTGGTTGAATATTAATAAATTATATTTTTTATTTTTCAAAAAATGAACATAAATATATTATAAAGTTATTTGTTATAAAATATTAGTTAATTTAATAGTGATAGTAATAATTGAAATAATAATAATAATACTAATAATTATTATTATAATAAGTAGATAAATTAACCATAAATTAGAGTTGAATACATGGTCCAACATAATCAATAGTGTTTTTTACTCCAACCAACAAAAAAATAGTTCTATAATGACTAATAAATTAATAAAGTCTCATGCTCTAACCAAGATAAATATAAGTTGTAATACCTTACATTAGAAAGTTGTCAATCCATATCTTCCTCACCTTGGCTCTTTTAGCCTTGAAAATTCTAGCTTTTACCTCATTTTTCATCAAATATTCAAATGCTTTACACAGAGCTTCTTCATCAAACCAATTACCAATAGTCATTACTTGTTCATAAAGGTCATTTTCATTGATGCCTTTATTTAAAGACTGAATGACTTTTGATAGCTCACCAAGTTTATCAGCCACATGGTCAATTGCTATGTCATCTCGGTTTCTCTTCATAAGTTGTTGCACAAGAATTATCCCAATTAGGGATGTGCAGGACTCGCCTAACCCGTCAAACCCGCCTGACCCAAAAACACACATGGAAAGGGTATCCGAACCCGATTCCCAAACCCGCCCATTTAACCCCCCATCTACGGTATGTATGTATGTATGTATATGTGTGTCTATATATATATATATATATATATATATATATATATATATATATATATATATATATATATATGTAGGGTTAGGGTTTGGTCATTCGAGACCCTTCTCTTGCAAACTGCGCAGTGGCGAGTCCCGACCCTTCTCTAGTTCTCCCTCACTCCCTCCGTTCTCTCATCTCTGATTTCTCTCTTCTCCAGTTGTTCGTTCTCTCTTCTCTGTCCAGTCTCCATCTCTAAGACAGAGTCTCTTACTCTCTTAGAGTCTTAGTGTCTCACTGGCCCACTCTCTTATCTCCGACTCTTCGAGACTTCTAGGGTTTTGCCCGTTCTGCACAACCCTAACCCTACAACCCGTACTTGAGTTCGCTGTTCGTAATAGACGCCGGTGGTGGAAGCCTGTGTGCAATGTGACCGTGTCCGGTGGTGGTCTGGTGGAAGCCACAAGCAGTCAAGCCAGTGGTGGAAGCCTATGTGCGGTGTGTCCGTGTTCGGTGTCCCTGTGTTGATTTGTTGAAGTTGAAGCCCCAGTTTTCTGGGAAATTATTGGAGAAAACAAGTAATTTTTACTTTTATAAATTTTCTAGGGTTCTTGTGTACTTGTGTAGTATGTGTTATACTATTTTTGATGATTGATGCTATAAATCCTGTGATTATACTAATTTGTGTGTAAATTTGTTGTAATGGTGAGCCTGGGAGGCTGTGAGTCTTTGAGCCTTAATTTTGGGGTCACTGTCTCACTAAGCCTTATTTTTTGGGGCAAAACCATATAGATGATAAATTTATGCAAATTCCTGATATATGGTTCAAGTTGATGGTAATAGGACCCTTAAATTTGTACATATTGTATTTATGTTTCATTTTGTACATACTGGTGGAAGTTGTTTTATGAATCTGCTGCCCTAATTATGATGAATCTGTTTTATTAATCCACTAACATGATAATGGATTTAATGGTGGAAGTGCATATCTGTATGTCTGACTGTTTGTATGTTTATAAATTATGAATGGTGGAAGTTATATGTCTTAATGTCTGCTAAGCCGTCTGTGACTGTGTGTAATGTTGTAATCTTTCTGCTTTATTTATTTATTTGGACATTTGTTTACTGATGCCCATCTATATAGATGAAAAGCATCAGTGCATCTAGACACCCTCCAACCTCAACTGAAGAGGAACATGGAGTAGAAGCCCAAGGCACTGAGAAAAATCCTCAGCAGCCTATGCCTTCTAATCCTGCTGTTTCTACTAAGAAGAGGAGTTTATGCCCAAAGTATGAGATCATTTTGAAAATATCCTTGATGCTGAGGGAAAATTAATCAAGGGCAAATGCCTTTATTGTGTAAAGGTTTTTGCATGTGAAAGTAAAAAGCATGGCACTTCCTCATTGAGAAACCATATGTTGGGTTGCCTAAAAAATCCTCACTCTAAGGATACAAGGCAGACCCTTCTCACATTCAATGCTGTTTCTAACTCTGGAACAGAAGCATCTGAGGGGGTTTTGGGGACTTGGGTTTTCAACCAAGATGCGATTAAGAGAGCATTATGTGAGATGATCATTGTAGATGAGCTTCCCTTTAGGATTGTTGAGGGACATGGGTTTAGAAAATTCATTTTTGTTGCATGTCCTAGGTTCCAAATCCCTTCTAGGTGGACCATCTCTAGAGATATTTACCAGATTTACCTAGATGAGATAATAAGTCTCAAAAAGCTGTTTAGGGTAAGCACCCAAAGGGTTTGCTTGACCACTGATACATGGACATCTGTCCTAAGGATCAATTACATGTGCATTACTGCACATTTCATTGATGATCGGTGGAAGCTTAACAAAAAGATCATTTATCTTGCTTGACCAATGATACATGGACATCTGTCCAAAGCCCTAGAAAGTTGTCTTCTTGAGTGAGGAATAAAAAATGTCTTCTCAGTTACTGTTGATAATGCCTCTTCAAATTACATAGCCTTGGGATTTTTCAAGAGTAAGCTTTTATCTTGGGGTGAGTCTTCTGTTAGGGTTCAATATCTGTACATGAGGTGCATAGCCCATGTGTTGAACTTAGTGGTCCAAGATGGGTTGAGATTTGCAGATACTTCTGTAAAAAAAAAAGTTAGGGATGTTGTGAGATGGGTGAGGAATTCCCCTGCAAGACTCAAGAAGTTTAGAGAGCTTGTTGACCTGGTTGGGGTGGAAGCCAAAAGTGCATTACAACTTGATGTTCCAACAAGATGGAACAACACATATATCATGCTCAACACTGTTGTTCAATACCAGAGGGTCTTTGAAGCTTATGAGAAGAATGATCCCTCACTGTATGCTAATTTATCTGATTCTGTTCCAAATTTTTTAGACTGGCTTTCTGTGCAAAGCTTAGTCCTCCTTCTAAAAGGATTCTATGAGATGATTGTGAGAATATTTGGTTCTCTCTATATCACTTCAAATAGTTTCTTTTATGAGATTTCTGACTTAGGTTGCATGCTGGATGACATGATTGCATCTGATACAAGCTCTAAAAAGGTAAATTGTATTTCTTTTTCATTGTTTTGCTTATTCTGTATTTTTGTATGTTTGTTGATTTATCTTATTGACTGATTGACTGATTGTGTGTTTTTTCTTCTGTTTTTTTTTTTTTTTTTTTTTTTTTTTTTTTTTTTTTTTTTTTTTTTTTTTTTTTTAGGCAATAGGTCTCAAATGAAACAAAAATTTCAGAAATATTGGGGAGATCCAGAGACAATGAACTTCTTGATATTTTATGCAAATATCTTAGACCCTAGGGATAAGATTGAGTATGTGCCTGCCCAATTTGTCCAACTGTATGGTGAAGAAAAAGGAAAATCATGCTTTGATAAAGTTCAACTGTATGGTTGAGTTTTTAATGATTATGCAGCCACCTATACTGTCTCATCTAGTACTGTCACCTCTGAACCAGTTAATGTCCATTCTCAGACCTCAGTAAGTTCAGTTGGAAGACCTCAGTCTAGATTGAAAAACCAGTTGAAAAAATAGAGAATGGAGAGTGGTGGAGTAGTAAGCAGACTGAACTGCAGATTTATCTAAGTGAAAACATAGTGGAAGATGGAGAGAATGGGGAGTTTGATGTGCTTAGGTGGTGGAAGCTTAACAGTGTTAGATTTCCAATTCTATCTAAAATGGCAAGGGATGTGTTAGCTGTTCCAATATCAACTGTTCCCTCTGAGAGTGCATTCAGTACTAGTGGTAGGGTATTAGATGCCTTTAGGAGTTCTTAACTCCTAAAATTGTGGAAGCCCTTGTCTGTGCACAAGATTGGTTGAGGGCACCTAATCACCCAATCTCTGTTGAGGAAAATTTGGATGAGTGTTGAAAGATTGGAAAATGGGTAAAATTTCTAACTTTTATATTAAATAGTTAAATTGTTATTGTTACACTTTTAAACTGTTTTGTTTCTTTTTTGTGCAGAATTGTCCACTGGAGCTGCTGGTTCTTCACAAAGTAATGTTGGAACACTGCCAACAATCCCTGTAATACATTTAGTCATTTATAATTTATTAACACCCTACTTTCAGTTTATTTAGATGCTATACTGCTATACATTATGCATGTAACTATGTGACATTGTGAGGTCTTTGAGGCAAGCATACAGGTTACAACTGCTAAGTGGCTTGGTAACTTTTTTATAAAATGTTGATGCCCCTTAGGAAGTTAAGCCCTTGAGTCCTTCATCTTGGTAAGTTGTAAGGAATTGTGCCTTTCTGGAATCTGGACTTCTGGTTCTGGTATATCACTTCCCTTCATCTCATATTTCTGATATCTCAAATAATCAATTGTCTAATGTATTGTTTTTTGCTATGATGATGCTTCCACCATTAGTCTGAATTAAAAGGACTTTGGGAGTTTGGGTTGGTATGTTGCTCTGATTGAACTCAAGAAGCAATTTGCCCCCCAACTCTAACATGAAATGACAAAAAAGCACTCTGAGCCTTTTTTTAAATCATAAGTTCTGTGTAGTTTTTCTACTCAAGTCAGTGTGTTGTTTATTGTCTTTTAATGATTTTCAAGCTTTAATGAGCAGGAAGAAAGAATAGAGGGATAACAAAATTGACTTTGAGGTTTTGAGTGGCTAATTGGTTTCTG
>NC_044924.1:26722591-26782591 GCF_003576645.1 Ipomoea triloba
TTTTTTTTTTTTTTTTTTTTTTTTTTTTTTTTTTTTTTTTTTTTTTTTTTTTTTTTTTTTTTTTTTTTTTTTTTTTTTTTTTTTTTTTTTTTTTTTTTTTTTTTTTTTTTTTTTTTTTTTTTTTTTTTTTTTTTTTTTTTTTTTTTAGGCAATAGAGTCTCAAATGAAACAAAAATTTCAGAAATATTGGGGAGATCCAGAGACAATGAACTTCTTGATATTTTATGCAAATATCTTAGACCCTAGGGATAAGATTGAGTATGTGCCTGCCCAATTTGTCCAACTGTATGGTGAAGAAAAAGGAAAATCATGCTTTGATAAAGTTCAACTGTATGGTTGAGATTTTTAATGATTATGCAGCCACCTATACTGTCTCATCTAGTACTGTCACCTCTGAACCAGTTAATGTCCATTCTCAGACCTCAGTAAGTTCAGTTGGAAGACCTCAGTCTAGATTGAAAACCTAGTTGAAAAAATAGAGAATGGAGAGTGGTGGATGTAGTAAGCAGACTGAACTGCAGATTTATCTAAGTGAAAACATAGTGGAAGATGGAGAGAATGGGGAGTTTGATGTGCTTAGGTGGTGGAAGCTTAACAATGATAGATTTCCAATTCTATCTAAAATGGCAAGGGATGTGCTAGCTGTTCCAATATCAACTGTTGCCTCTGAGAGTGCATTCAGTACTAGTGGTAGGGTATTAGATGCCTTTAGGAGTTCATTAATTAACTCCTAAAATTGTGGAAGCCCTTGTCTGTGCACAAGATTGGTTGAGGGCACCTAATCACCCAATCTCTGTTGAGGAAAATTTGGATGAGGTTGAAAGATTGGAAAATGGTAAAATTTCTAATTTTATAGTTAAATAGTTAATTGTTATTTGATACACTTTCTAAACTGTTTTGTTTCTTTTATTTTATTTTTTTTTAATTTTTTTGTGCAGAATTGTCCACTAGAGCTGCTGGTTCTTCACAAAGTAATGTTAGAACACTGCCAACAATCCCTGTAATACATTTAGTCATTTATACATTTATTAACACCCTACTTTCAGTTTATTTAGATGCTATACTACTATACATTATGCATGTAACTATGTGACATTGTGAGGTCTTTGAGGCAAGCATACAGGTTACAACTGCTAAGTGTCTTGGTAACTTTTTTATAAATGTTGATGCCCTTAGGAAGTTAAGCCCTTGAGTCCCTCATCTGGTAAGTTGTAAGGAATTGTGCCTTTCTGGAATCTGGACTTCTGGTTCTGGTATATCACTTCCCTTCATCTCATATTCTGATATTCTCAAATAATCAATTGTCTAATGTAGTTGTTTTTTGCTATGATGATGCTTCCACCATTAGTCTGAATTAAAAGGACTTTGGGAGTTTGGGTTGGTATGTTGCTCTGATTGAACTCAATAAGCAATTTGCCCCCAACTCTAACATGAAATGACAAAAAGCACTCTGAGCCTTCTTTTTTTTTTTTTTTTTTTTNTTTTTTTTTTTTTTTTTTTTTTTAAATCATAAGTTCTGTGTAGTTTTCTACTCAAGTCAGTGTGTTGTTTATTGTCTTTTAATGATTTTCAAGCTTTAATGAGCAGGAAGAAGAATAGAGGGATAACAAAATTGACTTTTGAGTTTTGAGTGGCTAATTGGTTTCTGTTTGCTGCCTTGCTGGTTGCTGTTGTAAACCTTTATGTCTATTGTGTAATTTCTTGTGATTTTGTGAATTGCTAATTGCTGCCTTAGAGGCTTAGACAGTTTGTGTTTTTGTAAACTGTAACATTTGTAAACTGTAACAGTCTTATTAGATTCTTCATTCTTAGATAGTTTTAGTTTTTGGGGGTGTTTGGTTATTGGCTTATAAGCCAAATTTTAGCTTATTTGACCAAGTTTAGCTTTTTGACCAACCAATAAGCTATTTTGAAGTGTTTGGTAAATGACTTATTGGCCTTGGCTTATTGGGTCAATAAGCTGAAAATTGAAAAGCTAATGAATGTAGCTTTTTGTATTAGCTGGTTGGAAACAATGGTATATTGACTATTTTATCCTTTAAAATCAATGGGATTTACTTTTAAATGGGTGGTGTGTTTGTTATTTTATAATAATAATAATAATAATACCCTTAAATGTCATTTTACATTCAATGAGCTACTAATAAACAGCTAATTTACCAAACAGTTTTTTATAACCAGCTGGTCAAACTAGTTAACGCAATCAGTCATCAACTACTAGCTAAACCAACCAGCTATCAGCCGTTTGCCAAACTCCCCTTTGTAAATTGTAAATCACTAAATGTTAATTTTGATGTAAGTTAACTAGTTCAGTTTTTACTTTCAACTTTTAAGTTTTTAAGTTGAATAGTTGAACACTTGCACAGTTGCATTTGAACTTGAATGGTTTTCTAAATATTTGTTGTTCACTTGTTCAGTTTGCCAATCCGATTTGAAATTGAGAACCGAATCCACTCGACCGAAACCGAAATACCAAAATCTGAAAGGATTTTGGACGAAAAATCAAAGGGTTGGGTTGTTCTTTTCTAATACGAAATCTGGACGGGTGGGCGGATCGCAAAACCGATCCGCCCGAACCCGTCCGCTGCGCAGCCCTAATCCCAATAGCTAGTGTTGTACTTGCTGCACTCAAAATACTTCCACGAACTGAATTATTATCTATATATACAAATGAGTAAATTTTAGGTGAACGGATAGAACAATGACTATTCATAATTATCTACAAATCTAATAAGAGCCAATAAAGTTAGGCCCCTAACGGGAACTAAAAAATGTTGGTGTATATGTAATTGTTTGTTGAAATAAATGGTTCATATTATTTTGATTTTATTATATTTTTATGATTTTCCTTATTTACCCTCTATTATATTATTTTCTTCCTTTAAATAACCCCACATTCCGTTAATATAAACTTTAGTAACAGAATATTCTGTTAACTATTTATTATTATTCTTGACTTACTCATCCTAATCAGAATTGGCATATAATTGTTAAACATATACTACTGATGGTTTTATCGAGGCCGGGTCCACCATAAATTGGATGTAATAATATCAAACAAGATAGGAGAATAATGGTATTATTACTCAGGGCGTGAGACCCAAAATAATTTGTACAAAGCCCAAAGCTACTGGCCCAAAATGGCGCCCCAAACAATAAATAAATAAATAAATAATTGAAGGACTAATAAATAAATAAAGTAAATTAAAAAATTACCACTAGGGTTCGAACCCAGATACACAGACAGGGGGAAGGAGACTAGACCGCTGGACTAGGAGTGCAGTCGCGTCCTGAGGTGTCTTGTACAAAGCAGACCCCCTCCTTTTATACTATAGGAAGTCCAAGCAGATCCACCCATATGTCCACCATCCCAAGGCCACCAAGCTCAGGCAAACACGTGTCCCGCGTAGTCATGTCCGTTAACTACCCCAACTACCCCAATCAGCCGCCAAAAAGCGACGTACCCGAGCTCCCCACATGCCCGCGAGAAATACGGGCGACACGACCCATGCAAACACGCCCGAGGGGCGACGGGTGCGCAAGCCGCATTGGGCGGGCAGGCGTTGTCGCGCCTCGTGTGCGCCAGGCGGGTGCGCACTGTTACACCTCGTCCTTATTGGCCCTCTATTATATTATTTTCTTCCCTTAAATAACCCACATTCCGTTAGTACAAACTTTAGTAACGAAATTTTCCGTTAACTATTTATTATTCTTAACTTATTGATTTCTATAAGAAAGGTCTTAGGTTCGAACCTCATCCAATCAGAGTTGGCATAATTGTTAAACATATACTACGAAATGTAAGAATGTACGAAATATTTAAAAAAATACAATATAAAATTTAACATAAACTTTGGTCAAATAATTAGCGTGACTAAATATATAGTATTCAAAGTTGAGCATCAAAGATGAAGACAATGACAATGCTACTTAAAAGACAATTAAGAAGACTTAGGTAGATTCAAACTAAAAGTATTATTTAGTTAGACTACCGTTTTTAGATTAAATATTTAGACTGGCGTTCTTACAAAATTGTAAACATTTATTG
Source organism: Ipomoea triloba (assembly GCF_003576645.1). NCBI lineage: Eukaryota > Viridiplantae > Streptophyta > Magnoliopsida > Solanales > Convolvulaceae > Ipomoea > Ipomoea triloba. Next base: position 26,726,640 of record NC_044924.1, read on the forward strand.
TAGCGATAAATATAATCAATCTCTCCTATATTATCTTACATTCATATACTTTAAATTACTTATTTAAATAAATAAATTCAACATTCAATTACCTATGCATGAACATCTCCTATATAATATTGCATTGAAATACTTTGAATTACTTATTTAAAAATAATTATTGGATCTTATCTCATCCGCACAATGCGCGTGAAAAACTAGTCATCCAATAAAATAGAATGAAATCCAAATAAATCAAAATTCATCACACCCCATTCTTTGCGCGCATGCACACACGCGCAGACACATACACACAAAGTAACAATGGAATGAAAATTCAACCCCAAATAAACAAATAAATAAATAAATAAATTGATCATGTTTTAGATTTATTGCCAATATCCAACTAACCCAAAATTTTACAAGAATGTTGAAAGAAAGAATATAATACCTTTTAATTTTGAGGTTACACAATGAAGTTGATGAAAACTATTCAAAACTTACGTACCCAATGAATCATATAAAGTATTTTATGTGCATAAAATTTAGAGAAACAATCAAAATTAGAGTTGGAGTAAACTCTATTTTATATACTGAGCCCATTTCATAAACCAAATTTTAATTTCATATATCAAGAGAGATGAGAAAATAAAAATGCAGAAAAGTAAGGCAATATGTATATTCATAAATATTGAAAAATTTATAATATATATATATATATATATATATATATATATATATGCACTATATTAATAATACAAATTAAAATACTAATCTTTTAATTTCTAAATATAATTATCTTAATTATAAATCTAGAAATATAAATTATATATAATTAGGAAAGTTATATTATAAAATTTCTTTAAATACATATTATCAAATATTATATGTAGATACAATACAATGCATTATACAATAATATAAAGAAATATATACATCCTATTAGAGTCTAAATCTACTCATACAACATTTAAAATTTACATTTTTTCCTAAAATATAATTTCCATAATTATTTCATATCGATACAACTAGGTATAAATTAGTTTTTTTTTTTTTTTGAAAATAGGTATAAATTAGTTTAATTATGTATATTTTGTGTTTAAATTTATTTAAATATGTACATGCTTAGGGACTATATTAACTAAACAAAATTTTAATTTTAATTTTGTATGCTATAAAAATATATATTTAACAAAGTATATGAAAAATCTAATTATATTATTATATTATAGAGTTAATTCCACTAGAGTTCCCTTGTTTTTTGTGAAAATTTTAAATTTAGTCCCAGACTATTGTTTTTACCATTTAACATCCCAGACTATTATTTTTGAACACTTTTAATCCTTCTCATGATTTTTCATATTTTTAGTAAGGCATTTTTGTTTCTTCATATTTTTCTTTTGTAATTTTTCCGGTTTCAACCAGTTGAATTGGTTTAGAAATTTTAGTAACTTTTCATTTTTAGTAACCATATTTTTTAACCGGCTTTTAGTAAAGTCATAAACCAATTAAATCGGTTGAAACCAAAAAAATAACAAAAGAAAAATATGAAGAGACAAAAATACCCTTACTAAAAATATGAAAAGTTATGAGAAACACTAAAAGTGTCCAAAAAATAATAGTCTGTGATGTTAAATGACAAAAATGATAGTCTGGTACTAAATTTGAAATTTCCACCAAAGACAGGGGACCTCTGGTGGAATTAAATAGGATCAGACGCATATTGCAATTATTTTTAATATACGATCTGCGTCCGATCTTGCCCGGGATCGGACGCAGATTATATATTTAAAAAAATACAATATGCGTCTAATCCTGGGGTAGGATCGGACGTAGATTGTCAATTATTTGCGTTCGGGCAGTTTCAAACGCAGATTATTGTTAAACCAATCTGTGTCTGTGGCATATGCGTCTGGACAGCTTCTGACGTAGATTATCCCCAACATCGGATGCAGATGACTGATTTTGTACAAGTGTAAGGTGCACCATTTTAACACTTAAGGTGCATCATTTTAACACTTAAGGTGCATCATTTCAACAATTAAGGTGCGCTAATTTAACACTTAAGGCCAGTTCTCAGGAAGTGCATTTAATTCTCAGGAAGTGCATTTTTTATATAAATTATTGATTTGAGCTGTTGGTCTAGATTTGATCAACGACTCAGATCTCGCCCCATGTTTCACCTGGAAACTCTTCGTACCCTATTTCCTCCCTATATATATATATATATATATATATATATATATATATATATATATGATTGACTTCATATGAGACAACACCTTCCCGTGAGATAGTGCGACAACGTGAGTGCACATAGTCTACTTCACGAATGCACACACCCTAAACTGTGTGCACTCATGTAGGCTAAGTGCATCTGCGTAGTAAACTGTGTGCACTCACGTTGTCGCATATCTGTCTCACGGGAAGGTGTTGTCTCGTATGATTGTGATTCTATATATATATATATATATATATATATATATATATATATAGAATGACTCATGATTTTTAACAAGGTAATATGCATGTGTTCTATACTTTCTCAATCTTTTTTAACCCAAATAATCAATGTCGTCCTACTAAGATTCAATTGTGTGACCATCGATTTGAAATAATGACAAATATGTCATCACACTACATAATTGTTTGCAATTCATTAATATTTTAAATCAACTAAATTTAGTCTTTAAATTTTTTTGAAATACTCTTTAATTTATTACTTTTTTGGACATTTCACTAAACTTTACACTTTTACAGGCAATTAAGAACATTTTAAAACGTACTTCATCAGATAAAAAAAATTAAAAAATAAAAAGTATAATTAAATTAATATATATTGAGAACTAAAAGTTGTAATACCTCGAGGCTGCCTCACATGGAGGAGGTTTGGAGGATAGGTGACATGCCCAACATGTCCCCATAGGCACATGCTGTGTGCGTTGGTTGGCCCTTTTGATAGTGCTCTATGTTATAATAAAGCTCAGCACATGCTTTCAATTTATTCATTTTATTTTTTTTTATTATATATATATATTTGTGTGTATGTATATGTATGTATACATGCATGCATGTATATATCTATGTCTTATCTCATTATTGATAATTACTATTCCAATAAAGTGTTCTGCGACATTAAGAAGAAGAATATTACTCTTGTGGGGTTAGCTTCAACTATATATTGTATGCTTAGGTGCATATAATACAAGAACATAATCAAATATTGTCTTGAAAACAGTGATTTGAAAAATCATATTTTACTAAATGCAAAATATAGTAGGTTTTTTTTTTTTTTTTTTTTTTTTTTTTTTTTTTTGCAAGAGCACGGTGAATGTAAAGGATTTACGGTGATGGACAAAATTGGAGTAATTGTTAAATATTTTACTGGTGATTGCAATATTGATTAGATTCATATACTTTGGTTATATATACTTTTTATGCGTTGGTTGGCCCTTTTGATAGTGCTCTATGTTATAATAAAGCTCAGCACATGCTTTCAATTTATTCATTTTATTTTTTTTATATATATATATATTTGTTGTATGTATATGTATGTATACATGCATGCATGTATAATATCTATGTCTTATTCATTATTGATAATTACTATTCCAATAAAGTGTTCTGCGACATTAAGAAGAAGAATATTACTCTTTGGGGTTAGCTTCAACTATATATTGTATGCTTAGGTGCATATAATACAAGAACATAATCAAATATTGTCTTGAAAACAGTGATTTGAAAATCATATTTTACTAAATGCAAAATATAGTAGGTTTTTTTTTTTTTTTTTTTTTTTTTTTTTTTTTTTGCAAGAGCACGGTGAATGTAAAGGATTTACGGTGATGGACAAAATTGGAGTAATTGTTAAATATTTTACTGGTGATTGCAATATTGATTAGATTCATATACTTTGGTTATATATACTTTTTAAATGAGCAAATACCAATTTTGGTTACACGAGTATTAGCAAAATTACAGTTTTGGTCCATATGTTTAATTTTTACCACTTTTCATTCATGAGTATTGTTTTAGTATCAATTTTCATCCATAACTATTGTTTTAGTGCCAAAATTTATCGCGTTGGTCACCCATCCGTTTAAAACGTGCCCTAATCTAAAATTTTTAAGGGTTTTTTCATCCTTTTCAACTTAATATCCCAATGTGTGCATGAATAAATGGATTTAATCCCAAATATTGATCACAATTCGCAGTTTTCATTCTCATATTACCTTAATTGAGGAGGAAAACTGTGAATTGTGATCGATCTTAGGACTTAAATCCTTTTTATTCATGCTCAAATTGAGATCTTAATTTGGAAAGGACAAAAATACCCTTAAAATTTTAAATTTTAGCATGTTTTTAAATGGATGGGTAATCGGCGTGATGAATTTAATTTGGCATTAAAATAATAGTTGTGGATGAAAATTGGTACTAAACAAATTGTCGTGAATGAAAATTGGTAGAAATTAAACATATGAAATAATATTGTCATTTTGCTAATACTCGTGGGACTAAAATTGGTATTTACTCAAAAATTTACTTTATGAGTTTGACAGAGTAATTGAATTCTAAGGAAAAATGTAATTTGGATTCTGGCTCTGAATGGTAACCAGAACGTTTTGATTGATTCTTATCGTGTCTGGTCTAATTTGAACTAGTCGTTAGGAAAAATATAAATGAAATACTTATTTTAAAGTAAAAATGTCTTTTTACTATAAAATGAAGAAAAAAAGTCACTTTTAAAATAATTAAAGGGGCTAATGTAGATACATGAATAATTTAGGGAGAAAAAAAGCGTTATAAGCATATAATTCAGAGAAAAAAAAGTGTCATTTTCCCCTTAAGTTTTTTTTTAAATTACTTTTATAATCCATCTTTTTTGAAAATACTTTTATAATCCATCTATTTCATTTGATGTGTCTATTTCAGTTAATAAGGCTTGACTTAAATTAATTTTAATTCATTTTTTAATAATACTCCGTATTAAGTTTAATATTAGTATATAAAATTTATATATTTAGAAACTATATTAAAAGTAATATTAAACAAAAAAATTTAAAATTATTTACAAACTACTAAAAAAAAAGCAAAATAGAAAGAGTTAGTTTGACCAATGAATATTAAACATGACATGTAAACTGAGACGGATGAAGTATTAGTTAATTAAATATATATTAAAAATTAGAACATTAATCTACTATACTAATAAGAGCCAAAGAAAGTTAGGCCTATAATGGGTAGAAAAAATGACGGTCGAATTATTAAATCAAATGGATGGTTAAGATGGTTTAGATTTATATTTTTCATTGAGATTTCCTAATTTATCCTTAATTATATGATTATTTGTTAAATATTCCGTTAAATATTATCTTTTCCGTTAATATTCCGTTAATCTTTAACTTATCCATTAATTTTTATAAAAAAGGTCTTAGGTTCGAGCCTCATCCCAATCAAAGTTAGGTATATTGTTGTACATATACTACGAATATGTTAAGTATATTATTCAAAAGTAAATACCTCACTTTATTACTCTTATTAAATTAAATAAATTAGTAGTTAGAACAAAAAAAATACATATGCATTTCTTTAATTTATGATTAGATGTCTACAATGCATTTATTACAAAAAAATATTCATTAAGTTATAAATAGTGTTTATTTATGCTATCATTTTTAGACTAAGTATTTAGGTTATCGTTTTTACAAAATTGCAAAGATTTATTTTTAGTAACAATTATAATCAATCTCTAATATATTATCTTACATTCATAAATTTTAAATTACCGATTTAAACAAACAAATCCAACATTCAATTACATATGCATGAACATCTCCTATATAATCTTGCATTGATATACTTTGAAATACTTATTTAAAAATAAACATTAGGCATTATCCCATTCGCGCAATTGAAAAACTAGTAATTGTATAAACACAAAAAATTAAATTTAAAATTGCCAAGCACCATGTTCTCCTATATAAGAGGTCATGAGATCAAGTTAGTGGAAACGGTATTGACTCTTTGTGCTTCAACATGTTGAGAAATAAAATATACATGAATAGATACTATAATAATGTAAAAGAGTAAGTAGTACTAAAAAAAATATGATTTAAAAAAATTAAATTTAAAATTATTAATATTATTAAAATTAAATAATAATTGTAGAATTGATTTGTATAATGAACATAAAAAATGAGTAATTATTATTATATTAGTAAAAGCAAATAATGATGGAGGGGGAAATGGATGTGCAAAGATAATGATGATTGTGTGCACAGTAGTGTGGAGCCAAAGGGATAAACAAAAAGAAAGAAATACAAACCAAACCCCAACTTCTTGTGTCTACTATCATCAACAAATTTATTGCGTCATTCATTACATAATTTCTCCGACAAAGCCGGGGCTATCCAGCTTATCGCACCCTCCACGTGGAATGATTTCCACCGTTCGAAACCTTAAGCCCAACACAACCCTCCCCCCTATATCATCATGCCATGAACATCCTCAACAAGCCCTCTTCTCTTCTTATTATCTCCCAACTCTCTCTCTCTCTCTCCTCTTTCTCCTACTCTCTCTCTAGACAAAAACATCATACAAAATTAAAAAAAAAAAAAAAGCCCCAAAGTTTTTACGAGATTTTGGACGTAAGATTTGTGCAAAAAAAAAATGTTGAATTTTGAAGCGACGGAGCTCCGGCTAGGGTTGCCCGGCGGCGGAGGCGGCGGAAATGACGGCGAAGCGGCGAAGAGCAACGGGAAGAGAGCTTTCTCGGACACCGTTGACTTGAAGCTTAAGCTATCTTCCAAGGAATCCAACGTTGATCAAGTTGAGAACTTGGAGGACAACAATAATAATGTTGTCACAAGTCCTAGCGATTCCACTAAGCCACCAGCCAAGTAAGTATACATATCTGCACGGTAGCTCAGTTGGTTTCTGCTGATAGATTCTAGGCGATGATGTATCTAACTATTTCGACTTGGGATTATATGAAAACTATACTTTAAGTGAGAATTTGTGAATTACTGCATAAATGCACACAATTTACTACATAAATGCATAAAATTTATTCCCTCGCATATCTCGATGATGATGAAGACCTTCAAGTAGTAACTTATATGCAGTCATGCAGTTCGATCTCATGTTTTCACCTAAGACATGATATGATTCTCAATCTTTGTATCTATATCTATATACACATTATTTGTTATCTAACTGCTTTCTTTGAGTATGTATATTGTGCTAATTTAGTGGTAATTGGTAAACCTTATTACATGTTTAATTATTTGTCAACAAATTTTATAGATTAATAAGGAATTTTGATACATCTAAAGATCAAAACGAGATTAAATCTGTTATATATATCTTATTTTAATTCATAGGTTTTACATATTCTTCTCGACCATAAGGCTTTCATGTCTCCTAGATACGTTGGTTTTGTACATCCATGCAAAAGGAAAAAGACTAATTTTCGTTAATATAATTTTACACACACATAATAATAATAATTATTATTATTTATTTAAAATACGATATAGTGTTATTTGTTACCAGAAAAGCTTCTCATATATAACGAGAGGCAAGTGGATTGATAACGAGAGGCAAGAAAAAAACAAAACATTTGGAATCTTTGCAATAAATTGTCTTGTAACGAAAATGGAAGAAAACAAAACATTTGGAATCTTTACTTTTAAGATAGCAGTATTTTGAATTATTACTTTGTTTTTCATAATAATTTTTTTTTATTTGTGGATTTTATCAATGATTTTCAGATATAATAATTTTTATTTTATTTTTTTATTAATTTGGAAATATATTTATTGAATATTTTTGTCTAATTAAAAAACTGGCCTGGTGTTGTTTAGAGCACAAGTAGTGGGTTGGCCACCAGTCAGATCATACCGGAAAAACATCCTGAGTGGACAGAAGGCGGCCGGAGAGAGCTCCGGCGGTGGCGCCGCCCTAGTCAAAGTTAGCGTTGACGGTGCGCCCTACTTACGTAAAGTGGACTTAAAGATGTACAAAAGCTACCATGAACTTTCTGAAGCTTTGGGCAAAATGTTCAGCTCTTTTACCATTGGTAATTAATTAAACCCTATACTCCCACCTTTTTGGTCCTTATATTTATGATAAAATATTAAAAAAAAAATACTCCGTAATAGAATTAATTAATTAATCATAATGCGATAAATAAGATAATTATTTTTTAATAAATATATTGGGTTTTTATTTTGCAGGGAATTGTGGGACTCATGGATTTAAGGATTTCATGAACGAGAGCAAATTGATAGATCTATTGAGTGGTTCAGACTATGTTCCAACTTATGAAGATAAAGATGGAGATTGGATGCTTGTCGGTGATGTTCCATGGAAGTAAGTTTATATATATTTAAATAATATATATAATAAATTAATTTTTACATAAAAATTGCGCAACTTTAATACTATCACATAAACATTAGTATCTTAATTTTTTAAAACAATTTTAAGTTAAACTTCTACTGTGATAATTTTTTTTAAAAAAAGTTAAGTCATATATTACGAAATTAAATGAAAGCTACTATTTATCTTAAAAATTAAAATATAAAAAAAAATATTAGATTAATAATGCATACTTCAATAATTCATGCACACATATATGACTAACGTTTTCTTAATTTTTTTTTAATATTTTTGTAGCATGTTTGTTGATTCATGCAAGCGCTTGCGAATAATGAAAGGATCAGAAGCCATTGGACTAGGTAATTAAGCTTGAATTTGAATTAAAGGAAAAAAGTTATTTTATTAAACAAATTTGTCGATATTATGCGTAACAATTGTTGTATTACGTGTACTTTATACTTGAAAAAGTTAATACTCTATCTCAAAATTATATATATATATATATATATATATATATATATATATATATATATATATATATATATGCGCGCGCATATATTATGTTTATTTTTGATCTAATATTAATCATTCATATATTTGCAGCACCAAGGGCAGTGGAGAAATGCAAGAACAGAAGTTGAATTGCTATTTGTAATTGCATTTTTTTTTCCTTTTTTCTTTTTAAAAAAAATCTGTTTTTTGTTTGTAATGATCTCAACTATGAGCATCAACCTTAATTGTGTTTGTAATTATGTTTTAAAATATATGTATACATATCTATTATATAAAACATGAGATGAGAGGTCTGCATTATTCTGTGTGCCCCCCACAGTTTTTGTGGTACGTGTTTTCCCTAGAAATCATAGTTGTCTTGTTTCATATGCTACAAGAGTAGTTTAATGAGAGAATCTTATTTTAATTATTTGGCATCAAAATAAATTGATTTTTGTGGAATATTAAATTAATTGTAATTGAGAAGAATAAATCAGTATAACATCATTCATCTTTAATAGTAATCAACTTTTGTTGTTTATCCCGAAAAGAGTAATATTATACTTCGTTCAGTTTACCTTTTTTTCTTTTTTTTTCTTTACATATTATTTTTACTTCATTTCCATTTCTTTTTATTTATGTATATTTAATCCCAGTTTATTCTTATTTTCTTCCAATAAAATCAAAACATATAGTATACGTTTGGTCCATCTGAATATGCTTATCTTCATCCAGCAGCAAAAACAGTCTCCGATATGACACATTAAAATTTATCTTCATTGTGTGAATCCAAAGAAAAATGTCCGTATCAAAAATTTGTGCGAAAAAATAAATTTTTAGAGTCATTATGACTTAGTTATTTGTTCAATAAAAGACTCTTAATTTAGTAATAATTAATTATAATACGCCACGTCAAATCATATATATATATATTTAGGTTCCTGTGCGGATAGTGCTTCTTGTACGGTCGTGCGGTCATTCACCACTAGGTACGCAAAAATACACCATTTGGTGTGGTGCGGTGTGATGTATTTTTTTTGGTGTGATGCAGTGATGCATTTTCCATACCTAATGATGAATTCACACCGATCGCACGGAAAACACTGTTCACATTTGAATCAGTATATATATATATATATATATATATATATATATATATATATATATATATATATAAAACATATTAGAACTAATAACCAGCTGGTGTTTTTTTTTTTTTTTTATAAATTAAATTAATATTGCATGAATTTTTTAAGAATGATAATTGGGGACTGATTAATGAGTGTATGTGCAATTATGTTATCCGGTGGATGGGGGACAAGTAACATGATTCTTAGAAGTTAGTGGGGAGACAAGGGCATGTGGATGTTAGTGTAAGAACAACTTTAGTGGGTCACACAATTCCCTCATCAAATACTAAATTATTTTCTAGTTGTCAATGAGCTCATATTGCTTCAAGTCCTCCTATATGTAATCAATTGTTTCTTGATCCTTCACTTGGACGGCACATAAGGCCCTAAGGGACAAATATAAATAATACATTTTTTTATTATAGTTTTATATAGGAAATGTATATTTGAAGATTTAAAATATGTTACTGAGTTTAAATAATATTTTAGGTGTTGTGGTGGTATAAATATTATCTTACATTTGGTAGGAGTTTATTTATTTTAATTGGATAAAGTTTAACCATTTCATAGCAGTAAAGTGTTGTAAATTTTAGCTAAAATGATAATTTTGAGTGGCTATTTTGTGGTACAAATATATGAGGTTATTTTCAGTTTGGGTCGAATCAAAGTGGATTTGGATTCTTTATAATGAGCGGAAGAAATTGATATATTGTACGCTACAAAACAGATAATGAGGGAATGGGAAATTGAGTTTCAAAGTAAATTCATTTGAGTTGGAAAAATGGAGCTCGGAAAACTTTGAAGTAGCCTTTGTCACACGCTGGAAATGGATGTGGATTTCAACTAGTATATATATAATTCACTTTTAGAATGAGCTTAAATTGTACAGCATAAATACTCTCTCTTGCGCTGCTAATCAAAATCTTATAATGAGGCTGAAAAAGCTTGACTTTTGTACACCTACACCTCGGGTACACAAATCTTGTCCAATAAACCAATAGTCTATGCAGGCTAAGTTATGTTAAATTTCAAATAACTTGTTTCAACTTACACAAAAAAGTCGAATGTTACAATATAAGATGGGGTACAGTCACATCTCAATGGGAATGCATTCGAAAAGTGCTTTAACAAAGCATTTTTCGGTGCTTTGTTTAGCACCATTGAAAAGTTCTATTAATAAGCACCTTACAATGCCTAATTAAAGCACCTTGCGCAAGGTGCCTTAGTAAGGTTAATTAACTTTGGGTACTTACGGACTTATTGGTCACATCATTTTTTGAAACGGATTATTTATGGTTAGTTATACGAATAAATTGTAAATATTTTGTAATCTTTGCTTTTAATTAATATGACCGCTTCGAATGTTAAATTGGATTTATGCATGTGTCGTATTAATGCTATGATTTATAATCTCTTATATAAATACCTAATGTTCAGGTAGAATTTAACAACTATTCAAAAATTCATTTATCACTCCTATGCTGTCTTCTCTCTCAAATCTGTGTTCGTACATTCTGATCAAAGCTTTTTGTTCAAGTTTTTATTCTAGTTCGCTGAGGGTAATTTAATTTGAGTACTTAAACTATTTACCGTAATCCATTTTATCCTAGAAAACTTATGCTACAACCCTCCAGCACTCTCGGGATATAGCGAATTAGATATGAGGAATGTGTGTTTACATATATATACGACTTGAATTTCCTTAATTTTGTTCTTTGTTTTGGGATTATTTCAACAATTAAATCCCATTATTTTATATTTTTTTTTTTGTTAAACTATCTACCTAATTATTCGCCTACATAAGCTTTACTTGATTGGAAAAAGTATGAGTAATATATGTTTATTTTGATTAGAAAAAGTCTTACAGCTTGTTTGGTTCATAGAAGGGAATGGAATACCATTCTCAGGAACATACCTATTCCATTATTTACTTTGTCCTTTTATTCTTGAAAATAATATTTCTGGGAATGAGTTATTTCTTTTGCAAGAGGGAATAGTCATTCCTGGGAGATCCCTGGTATTAGCTATTCTCAAATATTTGGGAATAGCTTTTATATTATAATACCAAAAATACCATTTTGTATTATAACTTTTATATATATATATATATATATATATATATATATATATATATATATATTTATTTATTTATTTATTTATATATATATATTTATACTTATAGTTATATTTATATATTAAAATTGTAATTAATTAAATATATGCATTTATATAATACATTATATTTATTGAAGTATATACATGAATTCATTAATAATAATAATAATAATAATAATAATAATAATAATTATTATTATTATTATTATTATTATTATTTATAGACATATATTTGTTTATATTCATAGGGACATATGGTATATTAGGATTCTTCGAATTTCATTCATTCACAACTTCTATATTTTCATATATAATTTATTTATTTTCATAATAATAATAATAATAATAATAATAATAATAATAATACATTTTTATAGGGGTATTTAATTATGTCTTTTAAACACATTACATTTCTATTCCTTAAACCAACCAAACACTGAAATTATATTCTAAAGTCTATTCTTTTAACGAACCAAACAATAGTATACTTTTCTTATTCTATTTCTAGCTTATTCCATTCCGTATGAAATATTGGAATGCTATTTATATTCCCTTAAAATTCATTGCGTGAACCAAACATGCGGTTAGTGTTTCTGTGTTTAATAGCAATAGATGTAGGGAACCTTTGGTGCTTGATACCAGGAAAGTTTGATATGATTCTGCTGATCGGTAACCATAAAGGTTAGTTTAATAATTAACGGTTGTCTTGCAATGGATATACATACATATTTATGCATGGATTATGATCAGTCCAAAATTGCATGCTATATTCACTTACATTTATCACTCACAAACTCACTCCTTTATGGGAAAATTTAAAATAATAGAAAAGAAAATCATACAAAAATAGTCACATTAAGAAGTGTAAAAAATTGTGTGATTTTTGTAGGGATGAGAAACATTATTTTCCATATATATATATATATATATATATATATATATATGATAATATCTCACATGAGAACTGTGGATAAATTTGGACTAGCTATCCATCTTGAGTATGTGTATGACTGTGATTTATTCAGATCTATTTACGTTTTTATTTAATTTGGACTAGCTATCCATCTTGAGTATGTGTATGACTGTGATTTATTCAGATTTATTTATGTTTTTATTATACTTTAATAATTTTTGTTTGTGTTTTGAAGGCTGGGATGAATATACACGAAACTTATGCTTTATTTTTGGTGTTGAATTTATGATAAATGAGAACACCCTCTTATAAAAAGTGTGGACATGTCCACACCATCCAATCATTAATAAGATCTTGTGGTCCTTGTTTTGTTTTTTTTTATATTAAATTAAATTAACTTTATTGAAATTTAAAATAATAACTGCCATTTTTTTGAGTCAACCTACTGCCACTAGACCACAAGGTCTTTGGCATAACTGTCATTTGATTAATTTTAAATTTAATGATTTACTATTTTGCACTGCATTAGTAATGGCAAGATCCTAGCATTTGATTACTCAATGTGAAAGGTGTATGTAGAAGTGTGGACACGTGGAAGGTGCTCTTATATGAAGTAACCATTTATATATATATATATATATATATATATATATATATATATATATATATATATATATATATATATATATATATATATATATATATAGACAGGTTTAGGTGCAGAAGATCTGAGCCGTTGATCAAATCTAGATCAACGACTCAAATAAGTGAAAATTAAAAAAAAAAACTGTGTGTCTGGAAGAAATAAGCATAAGCTAAAAATGGTGCACCTTAAGTGATAGAGACACACCTTAAGTGATAGAACAACGCACCTTAAGTCTTATCATCGCGCACCTTCAGTTTATAACAATGGCTCACCTTAACTAATATAAAGACACACTGAAAACCACGCACCTTAAGAAGAAAAATCACGCACCTAAAGCTTTAGACCGAGGCACATTAAGTTTCAACAAACAACGCACCATAAGTTATCAACTAAAGAACTGATTCACCTTAAGCACAAAAACCACACACTTTAAGAAGGAAAACCATGCACCTTAAGCACAAAACATATGCACCTTAAGCACAGAACTTACGCACTTTAAGTTCTCAACTACACGCAGCTTAAGCACAGAACCCACGCACCCAAAGAAGGAACATGATGCACCTTAAGCACAAACCTACGCACATTAAATTTTACCCAAATGGAAAATGACCAAATTGCCACCTTGTTTTATTTTTATTTTTATTTTTATTTTTATTATTTTTTTTATGTTGTTAATCCTGGATGTTGATTTTGGCAAGATCAATGACTCTCCTCTCCATGCACAACTGCACATGAGAAGCACCAGCGCACGCGAACTGAATTTTATACATACATACATACACACACACACACACACACACACACACACACACACACACACACACACACACATGATGGATTTAATTAACCCAGGTAGATAGAATCAATAAACCCGATTAAATTAAGGGGGGTTGACAAGATAGGATAAAGGCAATGATCACGGAGATTCTTGTATTAATTCAATAGGAAAGATGCTATTACATGTCTTTTTGTGAGTATGATTCCTTAAATTTTTGTGATAAACATTTGGGGAGTGAGGATGATAACATGTCTTTTTATTCTTGCGAAAATGAGTTTTATGAATATGATAATTCTACTTGGGAGGATGAGGAGTTGATAAAGATTGAAGAAGAAAGGATTGAGCAAAGAGGAAAAATTGTCACTTTTGGCAATTTGATAGAGGGTGAGTCGAGCGTAAACACTTTAAGAGAGAAATATGAGGACGTGCTTGTTCATTGGGATGTTTTTAATGACAAATTTCTTAGAGATGGAATAGATCAAAAGGAGAGGGAGAAAAGGCAAGCTATCCTTGAGAAATTTGGGGTAGTATGTCATGTTTACTTAGGACTAGCAATAGGATTTGTTCTTCCCTTCCTTGCTTGTGAGTTCAAGGATGTTCCCCATCTTAGGGCATACCTTGAAGCCAAAGTGCATGGGACGCTTGGTAAGGTCCCAAAGTCGGTGTGTTTCGAAGGATAGAGCACACCACGTCTAGCCAGTGACGTAAAACGTGGCGCACTTGGGAGGCAATCCCAACGTTATCTTTCATTTTATAGAATCTTCATTTATGTTATTATTTTGTTTTCTTTTCGATTGCTTTAATCTTATTTTTTTTATATAGCCCCCTTTAAGCTAACAATCGCAGATTATCCATTTGGGAAGCGTAAATTGCCCACAATCCATCAACAAACCATCACCACTAGCAAAAGAGGCTAAAATAGCAAAGGTAAAACGCAAATAACGCAACCACGCTCCATACACGCGTAAAGGAGGCGTGTAGGCTTTCTAGTAGCCGTCCACACCTGGCTTCACGCGTGAAGGTGGCGTGGACCTTAACCAGAAGCCGTCCACGTCCCCCTTCACGCGTGAAGGCCGCGTGGACGAGCACCAGAATATTTCGCGGGAGTCTCGCGTGAATTAGTTTAAAACCCTTCCCCACTCCATTTCTTCACCTCCACGAGCAAAACCTTCTCTCAAGGTAAAAATACTTTTTCCTCAAGACATTTTCTTACAAGATTTCAAGCTTTATTCACCGTTCAAAGTCATCAAAGAGGTAATACATCTCTCCCTTTGCTTTCATAGTTTAAATGCTAGAGTCCATTTCCTTTAAGCATGTCTCCATGAATCTACATTGCTATAAGTTCTTTTATGATTATTTTGTTATGAGATCACTTCTAAGACTTATTTGGAGCTTACATTGTCATTATATGATAAAAATTTCATGTTTTGCAACCTATTGATGCTTAGATGATAAACCCTATGTGTGATTTGAGAATTTCTTACTTTGTTGGATTTCTATATGAAATTGAGAGCATAAGAACAAAAGATTGCAACTTTATTGCTCTTTAGGTGTTACATTGTTGATTCTAAATAAAAAATGACATTATAAGTGGCTATTTTGTGATACAAATATATGTGGGGTCTACTTTTGGTTTGGTTCGAGTTCTTCGTAGTGAGACAAAGAGATTGATATATTGTAAGCTCAAAACAGATAATAGGTGAATGAGAAATTGATTATCAAAGTAGACCATTTGAGTTGGAAAATGAAGGTGGAAAGACTTGAAACAAGAACTTGTCCCACATTGAAAAAGCAATGAGGTTTACACCACAATATATACAAGAATCTTTTAGAAAGTCATTGAACTGTATAGATAGCATAGAGACTCTCTCTCGCGCGCAAGAGATAAATGTAGAAAGTTGAAGTACATGTAGCATTACACTTTTAATAATAAAATAGTGTTTCGCTCGACCTTTCGTTTCTTGTGTTTGTATTTAATAAAAGAGAAAGTCGAAGTACATGTAGCGTTACTCTTTTAAGAAAATAGAAAATAGTGTTTCGCTCGACTCGTACTAAACCTTTAACATTTCGTTTCTTGTGCTTGTATTTCTTCAGAAATAATCTGTTCCTAGGATTATTTTGCTACAAACGTCACTACAAAAGTTGTTAATGGTGCTTTGGTTTTGCTAGCTTGCAAGTTACAACAAGGATTTTGACACCTCTACGCATCCATTGTTTGACAATTTAAAAAGACTTGCAGGCTATGTTTTGCTAGAGATAGTGTCTGTTCTAAAAGAAACAGAAAGAGTTTTAAAGAATTGCACGATGAAACACTTTGGCAACAATACCTATGGCATGTAACTTGGTGAAGTTGGTATCAATCTTTCTTGGAGTTAGAGTTCACTTTAGAACTGAGTCTAAGTATACTACTCACCATTTGATCAATCTTCAAATATTTCTGGGTTATCCTCCCCGAAGACCCTTAACAAATTTCATTCTCAAGAATATAAGCATAATGTTCTATGCAGTAATTGCAGCAAAACAGCTTATTGGTGCAATTTGAACGTCATTCTTTTTGCACGTTGTCCTGTTGTCTAATTCTTATGAAGTTTCTTTCAGAAAAACAAGACAACATGCAAAAAATAATGATGTTCAGAATGTACCAAAAAGCTGTTTTCCTACAAATACTGTACAGAGCATTATGCTTATATTCTTGAGAATGAAATTTGTTAAGGATCTTCCGGAGGATAACCTAGAAATATTTGAAGATTAGATGGAGAGTAGCATAGTTACAATGAGTTCTAAACTGAAGTCTAACTCGAAGAAACGTTTATACCAACTTCACCATGTTATTACAGGCCATATGTATTGCTGCCAAGTGGTTCATCCTGCAATTTCTTATACCTCTTTTTGTTTCTTTTACAGAAGACACCATCACTGGCAAAACATAACCTATCAGGATTTCTAAACCATTAAACGATGGTCGTGTAGAGCAGTGGAGGTGTGAAAATCCTTGTTGTAAGCCAACAAAGCCAAAGCACCTTTAACAACATTTGTGGTGATGTCAATATATCCTTGTTCTTCAGTGTAGAACAGAAAAGAAGTAGACCAGAGATCTGCAACAAAGCCCCCAGAAGGAAATAATAAGATAATTTAAACCAATGAAAACTGTTGTAGTCTATAGAATATTAATTATTATGTTAGTGGTTAAGTTAGGCAGTAGACCAGCAGTAATGTTAGACAGCAGCAGCAGTAATGTTAGGCAGCAGCAGCAGTAATGTTAGGCAGCAGAATTTGA
Organism: Ipomoea triloba; assembly: GCF_003576645.1. Classification (NCBI taxonomy): domain Eukaryota; kingdom Viridiplantae; phylum Streptophyta; class Magnoliopsida; order Solanales; family Convolvulaceae; genus Ipomoea; species Ipomoea triloba. Next base: position 26,744,352 of record NC_044924.1, read on the forward strand.
GGAAACATGTCGTTCCTCAAGTGTATAAATATAGATGTATCAGCTAGCTACAAAATAAGAAAAAAGAAACACTTTTCTTCACTGATTTACATGGTATCAGAGCTGCAGTATTAATCTCTGTACCCAGAAATTTTTTTTTTTTCTTTTTCTGCAACAGTGTTTCGGACACTGTTCACAGTAGGTATTGGGATCAGATTTTGTTGATCCTTTGTTGACACCACCCACCCAGGGAGTTTCGCCACCTTCCGGCGACCTTGTCTGAGAAATCCGGCGACAATCTGACCAGCGAGTGGCCCTCACACGCCGACGAAACAGTCTGCCAGCATCTCACACGCCGACGCGTGACACTGTTCTGGTGATCGGAAAATTTTTCTGATTAGTTTCCCGTAGTCGCCTGAGTCCATACAACGCATTTTGGGGCTCAGTTTGGACAAAGTTTGTTCGGGAAATACACCTTCGACAGCTTCCAGTTCACGGTCCAGGTTTGAGACCTTGTTTTAAAGCTTTAACTGGGTAATTAGTTTTTTGCTTGAAGTTATGGCTGAAAATAAGTCTGGGATTTCAGATATAGTTCCTGTGACAACTAAAATCACAGACTATAAACTGAATGGTCTTAATTACATGGAGTGGAGTAAAACTATTAAACTTTATCTAACTAGTATAGATAAAGATGCTCACAGAACAGATGATGAACCAAAAGATGCAGCTGCTAAGAAAATTTGGTTTAGGGAAGATGCTCAGTTATTTCTGTTAATTAGAAAATCAATAGAAAATGATGTGATTAATTTAGTTAGTCATTGTGACACAGTTAAAGAGTTGATGGAATATCTTGAGTTTTTGTACTCTGGCAAAGGGAACATTACTCGTATGTTTGATGTCTGTAAAGCCTTTTATCGGGCTGAGAAACAAGACAAGTCTGTCACAAATTACTTCATGGAATTTAAGAAAACATACGAGGAATTGAACCAATTAATGCCATTTAATGAGGATGTAAAGGTACAACAAAAGCAACGGGAGCAAATGGCTATCATGAGTTTCCTTGCCGGTCTTCCACCTGAATTTGATACTGCCAAGTCTCAAGTTCTTTCAAGTCCAGAAATAACAACACTGAAGGAAACTTTTTCACGAGTATTGCGCACAGAAACTTCTCAAACTATTTCTGTGAATAGTGCTCTTGTCAGCAGAAATCAGAATTCAGCAAGACCACCGCAGAAAGGGAACAATCAAACCACTCAAAGGCATAACCCAAGTGGCATCACTTGCCATTTTTGTCATAAACCAGGACACTTGCAACGTGATTGCAGGAAATTACAGTTCCAGCTCAGGGCGAGGCAGTATGCTAGTGTGGCTTCTACAAGTGATGTGTCAACTCAAAACATTCTGATTTCGGCAGAGGAGTTTGCAAAATTCTCAAAGTACCAAGAAAGTCTAAAGTCTTCATCTACTCCTTCAACCACCGTTGCAGATACAGGAAGCCCACAAACCTGTCTCATTTCTTCATCTTCTAAGTGGGTGATAGATTCTGGAGCCACGGACCACATGACAGGTAACTCTAGGTTGTTCTCAACAATTACAAACCATACTTCTAGTCTCCCTGTTACCTTGGCAGATGGATCTACTTCACCAGTACTTGGATCTGGCTCTATCACTCTAACCCCCTCACTTCCTTTGACATCTGTTCTTAGTTTACCAAATCTGTCTTTTAATTTGATTTCTGTAAGCAAGCTTACTCGCACTTTAAATTGCTCCGTCACATTTTTTCCTGATTATTGTCTTTTCCAGGATCTCATGACGAAGAAAATTATTGGTAAAGGACATGAATCCGGGGGCCTCTATATCCTTGACATAGAGAAACCAAGACCAGTTGCGTGTCCAGGAGTAGTAACTCCACTTGAAGCTCATTGTCGATTGGGTCACCCATCTCTTTCATTATTAAAAGTGCTTTGTCCACAGTTTCGTAGTGTGTCTTCATTAAATTGTGAGTCTTGTCAATTTGCTAAACATCACCGTGTGAGTTTAAGTCCGAGAGTCAATAAAAGAGCAAGTACACCTTTTGAACTTGTTCATTCTGATGTTTGGGGTCCATGTCCAGTTATGTCCAAAACTGGATATAGGTATTTTGTTACATTTGTTGATGATTTTTCTCGTATGACTTGGTTATATTTCATGAAGAGTCGTTCTGAACTGCTTGATCATTTCCGTGCCTTTTGTGTTGAAATTGAAACTCAGTTTAATGTACCTGTGAAAATTTTGCGGAGTGATAATGCTAAAGAGTATTTTTCATATCCTTTTGTGTCTTATATGCTTCAGAAGGGCATGCTTCATCAATCTTCTTGTGTGGACACACCATCCCAAAATGGTGTAGCTGAGCGCAAAAATAGGCATTTACTTGAAACTGCAAGAGCTTTATTGTTTCAAATGAAAGTTCCTAAGCATTTTTGGGCTGATGCTATCGCTACAGCATGTTTTTTAATAAATCGCATGCCATCCACTGTTCTACAAGGACAAACTCCATACCATAGCCTTTTTCCATCAAAACCTTTGTTTCCCATTGAGCCACGCATATTTGGTTGCACATGTTTTGTTAGGGATGTTCGTCCTCAGGTTACAAAGTTGGACCCAAAATCTTTGAAGTGTATCTTTCTTGGGTACTCACGTGTCCAAAAAGGGTATAGATGTTATTGTCCTCAACTTGGCAGGTATTTTGTGTCAGTAGATGTCACCTTCCTGGAAGAAGTACCTTTTTCTCCTGATCAAAATTGTCCTCCTCAAGATAAGGAAGATGATATACTAATCTACAAACTCATCCATCATACAGACCCACCACCTCCTATTTTACAAGTTTACTCCCGAAGACCACGAGTTCCTGAGACTGTTCCTATCATACATACTACATCTGAAGCAACACCTGATCTTGTACCAGACTCATGTCCTGCACCGATCTCTTCGTCATCAGATCAAGTTACAAATGTAGAGCTTCCCATCGCTGTTCGCAAAGGTAAACGTCAGTGTACCTATCCCATTTCTTCTTTTGTCTCTTATAAACATTTGTCACCCTCTTCCTACTGTTTTACCACATCCATTGATTCTATTTCTCTCCCTAAAACAATAAAAGAGGCAATGTCTCATCCTGGTTGGAACAGTGCTATGATAGAGGAAATGAATGCTTTAGACCAGAATGGTACTTGGGATTTGGTAGACTTACCTACAGGGAAGAAATCTATTGGATGTAAGTGGGTATTTGCAGTCAAAGTGAATCCAGACGGGTCTATTGCCAAGCTAAAAGCTCGTCTTGTTGCAAAAGGATATGCGCAGATCTATGGAGTAGACTATTGTGACACATTTTCTCCTGTTGCTAAATTAACATCTGTTCGTCTGCTCATCTCTATGGCAGCTATCTATGACTGGCCACTACATCAATTGGATATCAAGAATGCATTCTTGCATGGGGACCTTCATGAAGAAGTATATATGGAGCAACCACCTGGATTTGTTGCTCAGGGGGAGTATGGAAAGGTATGTCGACTCCGGAAATCTCTATATGGTTTGAAACAAAGTCCTCGTGCATGGTTTGGAAAATTTAGTCAAGCAATTGAGTTGTTTGGAATGATAAAAGGAAAATCTGATCACTCATTGTTTTTCAGATGGTCTAAAGCAGGTGTTATTTTATTGGTAGTTTATGTGGATGATATTGTTATCACAGGAAGTGACAATGAAGGTATTACAGCTCTTAAGTCTTTTCTTCATTCTCAATTCATGACAAAAGACTTAGGAATGCTAAAATATTTCTTGGGCATTGAGGTGGCAAGAAGCAAGAAGGGGATATTCCTATCTCAACGAAAGTATGTGCTTGATCTATTGTCTGAGACAGGAAAACTGGGAGTTAAACCATGCAACACTCCTATGAACCCTAATGTACAACTGACAAAGGAAGGGGAACCATTTGAGGATCCAGAAAGGTACAGAAGACTAGTTGGAAAACTAAACTATCTGGTGGTAACTCGTCCAGATATTGCATATCCTGTCAGTGTGGTAAGCCAATATTTATCATCCCCTACAAATAATCATTGGGCTGCAGTAGAACAGATTTTATGTTACTTAAAAGGATCACCTGGACAGGGAATCTTGTTTAAGAACAATGGACATACCAGGATTGAATGCTTTACAGATGCTGATTGGGCAGGATCTAAAGAAGATCGAAGATCAATGACTGGATATTGTGTTTTCTTTGGAGGAAATCTGATTTCATGGAAGAGTAAGAAACAAAATGTTGTTTCTCGCTCTAGTGCAGAATCTGAGTATAGAGCAATGGCACAATCAACATGCGAGATAATATGGATAAGCCAACTCTTGAATGAAATTGGCTACAAAACCTCTACTCCTGCAAAATTGTGGTGCGATAATCAAGCTGCTCTTCACATTGCATCAAACCCAGTTTTTCATGAACGAACAAAACACATTGAGGTTGACTGCCACTTTATTCGAGAAAAAATTCAACAAGGCTTGATCAGCACAGGATTTGTGAAGACTGCTGAACAATTGGGAGATCTTTTTACTAAAGCCTTGAACGGAACTCGAGTAACTTATTTATGTAACAAGTTGGGCATGATCAACATTTATGCTCCAACTTGAGGGGGAGTGTTGTAGTCTATAGAATATTAATTATTATGTTAGTGGTTAAGTTAGGCAGTAGACCAGCAGTAATGTTAGACAGCAGCAGCAGTAATGTTAGGCAGCAGCAGCAGTAATGTTAGGCAGCAGAATTTGAGGAAACATGTCGTTCCTCAAGTGTATAAATATAGATGTATCAGCTAGCTACAAAATAAGAAAAAAGAAACACTTTTCTTCACTGATTTACAAAAACCAAGTTTGAAAAAAATCTCATAGAAAAGTCTTGTATATAATCAAATTAAAAAAAAAAAAAAACATAACATTTCTAACAAACCATACAAGGAATCAAAGTCTAGAAAGGTGAGTCCCTCAACAAAAATAAATAAAGTAATAGATAAACAGCAACGTTATAGTAAAACCAATCACTCTTTAAATAAACAAATAAAAACTCATTTCAGTTAATGAACTATGAAATTTTACAAATATAATTATTCAATTTTTTTTTTAAATCATAGGCATATACACTCTATATATATTACACATGAAAGAGATTGAAATCTACAATGATGAATCTGCAATCCCACGGAAAATCTAGCTTTAAAAAAATCTTAGATATAATCAAATAAAAAAAATAAAAGCCAAAAAATTGAAACAGCAAATGAATCAATATTTGGAAAGGTATAGTATTTTTGAAGTTGTTCACCAAGAGAAAGAAAGTAATCAATCAACTTAAATCAATCTTTATAAAATAAACACTCATTTTGACAGATGAAAAAAAAATCTCAGACATTTCGTCAAAAAAAAAATTTCTCAAAGATATACACCCTATATACATTATATATACGTGAAAGATGTGAAACTTAATATACGATTCTACAATCTCACACAAAGCCTAGATTAAAAAAAATAAAAAATCTTACATATATATACTCAGATCTGACAAAAATAAAAGTAAAAATTTGACTAATGAACAAATATATTACAGGAAAATCATATTGATCTTAAAAAAAAAAGCACTCTCGTTTCTAATGAACAATGAAATATTAATAATATAATTCCTCAAAAAAATCTCATACATATATACTCAATATACATTGGACATGAAAGAGCTGAAACATAAGACCTAATTTTATGCAATTCACAAAATCAAAAAGAAACACAGAGAAAACAAATACCATGCCTAGATGTTTAAATGTTAGAAAAGAAATAGATCTCTACGATGAAATCCCAGGAATGAACCATCAAGCAAAGTTATGACTAGTAGTTAGTATGGCTAAAAAGATCAAGGCAACACATATAGAATAACGAAACACAATGGAAAAAAAAAAAACCACAGAAAAATCTTATATATAATTAATCAAACTTTAAAAAAAATGAAACAAAGAACCAATTATTGGAAAGGAACTCTTGATATCTCTCATGGGAGATCAAAACAAAGATCAAAGAAAACATCAATGGCGTAAATGAAAAACATGCAAAAGCTCAATCTTAAAACTCACAAGGCACCGATCATTTAAAAAAAATGAACAAAGCTTGTCTCCATTTTTTAGATTGTATACTCGCCGGTGTGTTAGACAGTGATGTTTAGCCAATGTTATATAGGAGGGAGATACATTTTCCTATATAGAAATTCTCAATAGATTTTGTTCCTTTGAAGAAATATTCTCGCCTATGAAAACATTATAAAATAATTAGAAATGAATTCTCTAATTTTAGAAACTTTTAAATTGCCTTTTCAAATAAGAATTTGATAAACAATTAATACTTAAGTATAAATGAAGAAAAATATTTGGTTGTACTAAATAACTAGTAGTAGTTATTCAACCAGATTCTGTGCTTATATAAATCTGTATTGATGGGAGTAAGCATTGTATATCACATACAGTTCGCGGTACTCATACTGCTTAGTAGACACCAGTCTTTGTTCATGGCCAACTATATGTTGCTGCTTCAAGGATTAGCAACCTTAAAGGGTTAAGAATTTTAAAACCCAACAAAGGTGGAGAGAGTAGTAATTATACTAACAAGTTGTGTACCATGAAAGTTTTAATAATTTGTAAATTTCTAAACTTAAATAATTAATTTCTTTAATAAAGTTTTTATATCATTTATTGCATTACAACAAATTCAAATAAATTCTATTACATTATTGCATTAGTCTAATCCGTGCATCGCGCGGGTATAATACTAGTATATATATATATATATATAACGTGAAGACTGATCTCGGTCTAAATCAGGATTCTTCATTGGTTGAGGGTTTAGCAAAGAAAATACGGGGTCAATTTTTTAATTATTAAAAATTTTTAAGAGCGGGCCGGGCTCATTTAATAATTATTAAAATTTGAAAGTTTAGAATTGGTAACATCCTAGCCTTTGATTTATCAAGATGGAGTGTGTGAATGCGTCCCACAGTTTTTATATGAGTTGTTCTCAGCTAAATCCTGTGTGGTCCTCCTAAGAAGACCATGAGTGGTTAAAATTTGATATTTTAAGGACTAGGAGCTATTAATATGGATCACTATACTTGGAGGAACACATATAGCATTAACTCAATATAATAATTAGCTTCCTATTAATTCTTAAAATTATAAATAGTAAATTGATTATATTTATTCCTATTGAGACATAAATTTAATATCACAGTGACTAATAGTAGTAGGGTGCATATTTAATTTGTATTTTAATGTTGTATCAAATCTTTTTGTGTTATTTTTATTTCTCAAAAAGATAAATCTCATAAAATTATCTTATTGTCATATATGTTCCCTCTTTGCTAGCTCTTACACCAAGTTTTATTGTGGAGTCAGGATTTTGATCTAAATGCTTACTATTTGTGCTCTACAATAGTCCTAGGATACAAAATGCATGCATGAGAAAAGTACAAATATAAAATGTATAAATAAATAAATAAATAAATAAATAAATATATATATATATATATATGTATGTATGTATGTATATATATATATATATATGTATGTATATATATATATATATACATATATATATATATATATATATATATATATACACACACACATATATATATAACGGTACATTTACAAATGTTTTTTCTTATTTATGCATAAATATTAATTGTTTATAATAATTTTATTTGAAAAGTGTTTTTAAAAGCACTAAATACTATTCCAAAATAACGAAGAATTTTTTTTTAACTTTTATAAGATAATAAATTATAACAAACATCGACCAAATTGTAGTAATCATCTCACTGAGGTATTTTGTTGAAGTTTACCTACTAAGTAATTACTATTTAACTTTTATAATATAATTAATAATTATAATAAACGTTGTCCAAATTGAAGTAATCGCCTCACTGAGATATTTTGTCGAATTGAAGTTGGCACTCCAAGTAATTATTTAAATTTTATAATATAATTATTTTCCATTTGTCGAATTGAAGTTGGCACTCCAAGTAATTATTTAAATTTTATAATATAATAAATATTTTCCAAATTGATTGCATTGTGGTAAATATTACTTATTCCATTCCACTTAATCTTACTTTCCTTTTTTTAGTCTGTTTACAAGAATGTTGTTATCTTTCCCTCCCAATTTTACTTCCTAATGTTTACGTCGTCATAGTAAGTAAAATTCTTTTTATTTATTGCTATAGAACATTGGTCGGGACCCAACTTAGCATTAATAAATCATTCTAAACCCTCTAACACCCTTGTGATTTTGCTTCCTAATGTTTATGTCATGATTGACTATCGTGAAGTTCTTTTTATTTATCAGCTATCGTGAATTGTTCAAATCTTGTCAACACCCTTTTGGTTAAGCTATTGCACATGATCTTCCTAGGACAATTAACTCTCCTATCTGGTTTGCATGTTATTAAACATTAGCGAATTTTACTTATTGCACACTATCGAGTAGTGATTGCAGGTTTCCCTGGTTAGTTAAAAAAATGAATTACTTATTAATTAAGCATAAAATGGATTAATCAGATATTGCAACCTAGTAAATGTAGTTGGATATTGGCCTAAATTTGTTGTTTTCCTTGGAAGTGTAATGTAAATTGTAGTAAAGAAGTTTTATTCAATGCAATTCAAATACTTTAACACTACAATTTATTTATTTTTAAGTGTAATAATCTAATGTTGGTATTGATTTAGAGTAATTCCATCCGGCTTTCAAAAAGAAGAGTAATTCAATCCGACGTTGACTCCATTGATTATTTGGTCTATTATTGTAATTACAATAATTTCACAACCTACTTGGTACCCGGTGCACATTAAAAAAAAAAAATTACAACTGCTTAATTAGGTGTGGATACACGCTATTTTTCATCATAATAAAAGATTTAAAAAATTATAAAATAAACAAACAAATTAAAGTTTAGGGTGCTTGATAAAAATTAAAATAATATAAATATTATAACATAATAACTTAACTGATCATTTTGAAAGGTAAATAAATATTTATCCAAATTTTAAATAAATTTCGTTCCTCCAAAATTAAAGTTAATAGTTAATATGTTGGGTTAGAATATATTTTATAGGAGTGGTACATAAATATATATAACATGCACTCATTTCGAATTTGAGAATGTATAAATTTTACAACTTTCCTCCAACCCCTCATGGACTATTACCCATAAAATTGTCCGTAAGGACAGCCCAAGTGGTAAGAGTGCTCTACCTACAGCCGAGAGGTTGGAGGTTCGATCCTCAAACCCGTGGATTTTAGCCAGTCAGCTATGGATAACCTATGTTGGTTTACCACCTTGTGATCCTTTGCCGGCTAGGATCACAGGGCGAGAAGAAAACCTCGTTAAAAGAACTATTACCCATAAATAAAATTCATAAATCTCATAAATCTAATTCCTAATGTAATTCTATTTTCTTTTATACGCTTTAGCTTCATAACAGATTATTGGTGACATTGAACGACTTTTATTCTTTCTTTTCTTAACATTTAATCCAATCGCTAAGAAACATGTAACAACCCTATAAAGGTGAAGACTAATTTCAGCCGTCCATCAAGATTTATTAACAGTTGAGGATTTTAGTAAAAAAATAAAATGCAAGTGAATTTTATAATTATTGTAAACTTTTAAGTATAAAATATTCATAAAATTTTCCCAATCCCTTTTCCCTTTTTTATTATTATTATTATTATTATTATTTTTTTTTTTTTTTTTTACAAAACTTAACCGTTGATCTACTTAAATAGCCGGATTAGACTAGTCCTCTATTTTTTCATGGAAGCATGTTCTCAATTGAACAATCCCCATATATATACCAAATGTGGTCATTCTTTTATAATTGTTTTATATTTTCTTTGGTATGCCTTAATTAAATTCATTTGAATATATTAATTCTTAAAATTATATATAGTAAATTGATAATATTTATTCTTATTGAGACATAAATTTAATATAACATTGACTAATAGTAATAGCAGGCATATTTAATTAGTATTTCATGTTGTATCATATATTTTTCTTGTTTATCTTTTTTTTTTTCAAATGCTAAGTGTCATACAATTATGTCACTCTAATACGTTGCTTATTAATTTTTATGATATAAACTTTTGTTTTGTTTACTACTGAGTACTAATAAAATATTACAAAGTAGAAATAAAAAACACATACAAGTTATAATGTCAAAGATTACAAGCATATCTATGTTTAATTGATAGAATCTCTAGAAATGTTATTCAAAGGGTCTAAGCAATTAAGGAGCGTCAGTTCAGGTTTCATGGAAACTAGAAAGGAGGACAATAATCCTAGGATATATACGAAACACGTGAAAAAAGTACAAATATGAAAAATATAAGTATGTATTTACAAATATTTTTCTTCATTTATGCTTAAATAGTAATATTTTATCAAATTCTTATTTAAAAGGTATTTTAAAAATTTTCTAAAATTAGAGAATTCATTTTAAAGTAATTTTTAATGTTTTCATAAATTTATGGATGTAAATATTTCTCCAAAGGAAATAAAATCTAATTATTGAGAATTTCCATATAAGAAAATGCCACGCAAGAGCTGATGTCATTCAATAGCTATCTCTGTCCTATATAACATCCCCTAAAATTTAGTGTCTAACACATCGACGAGTACACAATAGAAAGGGAGACACCTCTGTTCCAATTCTTTTTGATGATTGGTGTCTTGTGAGTTCTAAGGTTAAACTTTTGCTTCTTTTTTTTTTTCATTTACCCATTCATATATATATATTTTTTTATCTTTGTTTCAATCTCTCGATGAGAAATATCAAGAATACCTTTTCCAGGATTTGATTTGTTCTCTAGTTGTTTCATTCTTTTAAAGCTCTGATTATATACAAGATTTTTCAGTAAGATTTTTTTTCCGTCTTACTTTTCGTTATACTCTATGTGTTGCATTGATATTTTTAGCCATACTAGTAATCATAAATTTGTTTGTTGATTCATTCTTGAAATTTTGTTGTAGAGAACTATTTCTTTTCAGTTCTACACTTAAACACATAGGCATGGTGGTTTTTTTTTTTTTCTCTCTCTCTCTCTTAAAATTATTTTGCTTGAGATATGTATAGAATCAGGTCTTATGCTTCACCTCATTATTGTCCACCATATAGTATATTGAGTATAAATATCCGAGATTTTTTTGAGAAATTATATTTTTGAGATTTCATTATTAACCGTCCAAATGTGAGTGTTTTTTTAAGATCGATATGATTTTGTTATAATATATTTGTTGATCTTTTACTTTATTTCTCTTGTGAGCCACTTTAGAATTACCTTTAAAAAAAAACTAGATTTTTCTATGGGATTGTAGAATCGTATCTTATATGTTTCGCATCTTTCATGTATAATGTATATGGAGTGTATATGCTTGAGATTTTTTTTTTAGTAAATATATAAGATTTTGTGTTCATCTGTCGAAATGAAATTGTTCTTTTTATAGATCGAGTTGATTTTGCTACAATCTTTCTGTTGATTGATTATTTTGTTTCTTTTGGTGAGCCACTTTGAAAATACATTTCCAAATGTTGATTCCTTTGGCATTCAATTTATTGGCTTTTATTTTTTTTTATTTGATTACATGTAAGATTTTTTTTAAATCTAGATTTTCTAGGGGACTGCAAATTCATCATTGTAGAATTAGATCCCTTTCATGTGTAATATATATTGAGTGTATATGCTTGAGATTTTTTTAAATTTTTTGATTAAGTATATGTCTAAAATTTCATTGTTCATTAGCTAAAAATAAGTTTTTATTTATTTATTTAAAGAGTGATTGCTTTTGCTACGCTATAATATTTCTGTTTATTTATTACTTTTTTTTTTTTGGTGAGCGGCTCTAGAAAAATGTTTCTAGACTTCGATTCCTTGTTTTGTTGTTACAAATATGTTTTATTTTATAGATTTGATTATATATAAGATTTTTCTATGAGAGTTTTTTTTTTCAACTTTTCATTGTGCTCTATTTGTTGCTTTGATATTTTTAGTTGGACTACTAATTTTAAATTTTCATGTTATTCCTGTTCAAGGGACTTTGTTGAAGATGTTTACTTCTTTTCTGTTCTGCACTGAGGAACAAGTATATATGAACATTACCTCTACAAGTCCATTGTTTGATGGTTTGGCTTAATGGTGCTTTGGCTTTGCTTGCTTACAACAAGGATTTTGACACCTCTACAAGTTCATTGTCTGATGATTTAGAAATCCTGATAGGTTATGTTTTGCTAGAGATGATGTCCATTCTAAAAGAAACAGAAAGAAGTACAAGGAATTGCAGGATGAAACACTTGGCAGCATTACCTATGGCTTGTAACTTGGTGAAGCTGGTATAAGTGTTTTTTTGAGTTAGAGTTCAGTTTAGAATGGATTCTAACTATACTGCTCACCATCTGATCTTCAAATGTTTCCGGGTTTTCCTTCCAAACACCAATAACAAATTTCATTGTCAATAATGTTCTGTACAGTAATTGCAGCAAATTAAAACAACTTTTTGGTGCATTCTGAACATTATTCTTTTTGGCATGATTTCTTGTTTTTCTTTTATAAGAATTAGACAACATGCAAAAGAATGATGTTTGTATTGCACCAAGAAGTTGTTTTGCTGCAATTACTGTACAGATCGAACATTATGCTTATATTCTTGAGAATGAAATTTTTTAAGGGTTTTCGGGACGATAACCCAGAAAGATTTGAAGATCGATCAAGTGGTGAGTAGCATAGTTAGACTCAATTTTAATTTCAAGAAACATTTATACCAGCTTCACCAAGTTACCGGCCATAGGTATTGTTGCCAAGTGTTTCATCCTGCAATTCCTTATACCTCTTTCTTTTAGAACAAACACCATCTCTAACAAAACATAACATGTCGGACAGTCTTTTTAAATCATCAAAAAATTGAAGCTTAGAGGTGTCAAAATCCTTGTTAGTTAACAAATAGACCACAAGAAAAACCAAGTTGAAAGTGGCATTTTTTTGTGCTTGTATTTTTGGAAATTAATATTTCCGTACAATATCCACATTACCATGTGATGCTTGATAGGTTAGTGAGTGGTACTTAATAATGTCAAGGTCAAAAAACTCTACTCGTGTGCAACTTTTATGCAAATTAATTTTGTTGGTATAAAATTTTTATTTGTTAACAACGAGATGCTAAATATCACAAAATAGATATAAACAACTCAAATGTGTGACGTGTATGTTGAAACACTATAATATTAGAAAAGTGATCAAAAGCCCCAGATGGCAAACAATACCTCAAGTCACGCAACAATCAATAATCTATATAGCCTTGTTTGTAAGAGAAATGTTACGTAGTATTAAACATGATGTAAATTTTTGCATATTAAGCATTATTTTTGTGAACATATGGAATGAATATTATGAACCTACTATAAAGTAATGGAAATACATATGATGCATATTTAGTTTAGTGTTTATATACATTGAGGTTTAGGTGTATACACGGTAAACATATAGGAAAAAATATAATGAATACAGTACAAGATAATGTTATAAATATAGTGTACTAAGCTAGTTGATACTTAATCTAAAATAACATAATCATTTTGAATTAGAACCTACCATTTAAGGTGAAGCTTGGTTCACAATATAATTTTTTGACATAATACCTAGATGGTTGCCTAAGACGAGTTTTGTAACACTGCTTATAGTTTGACCCCTAATAAGAAGTTTTTGAAGAGCACAGATTAGAGTAAATCTAGCATTATTCAAACAAAGACGTAAATAATATATGCACTCCGTCTGTCTTAAGAATGAGAGATAGACTAATAACTCGTATTATTTACTCTTTGAAAATATTTTGAATGCAAGGGTAATTATTTTCTTTCCATTTTCCTTCTTCTTCGAAGGAAGAAATTAAATACTAAAAAGCCATAATTATCAACTCATGTTTGTACGCAATGGCTACATTTTTTAATTAATAAAATAATTATCTTCTATTATTACATTAATGTATGAAAATTAAATCATTTCTCAGTTCCCTCATAGCTTCTAAATATGCACATACACCAGAATTAACATGGCGTTTGGTTGGAGGGAAGGAATCAGGTTGGAAAGGAATTGCAATCCCATGAGAAAAGAATAATGTAGGAATTATTATTATTATTATTATAATTATTATTATTATTATTAACAATGCAAATTTTCAATCATTACTGTATAGAAATAAAGAATTCATTTGTTATTATAAACAAAGTTAACAAACATACAACTCACATCGTTCACTGTTGCATAGATCGACACACAGAATGAACATTATACAACACACCCACCATCAACGCACATAATGAAAATTTTGTTGTTCAAAATTTAGGCAAATACGCTATATACAATGGTTATATACATACGAGAATTTTTAGAAAACATACTTGGTTAAGGTTGGCCTAAAATAATTATTGCTCAGGAACAGCATTTTCTGTTGGCAATAGTCAAAAAATAATACACGCTATAATCTAGAATGGAAGGCCAAGCATCAATTTTAGGTTAAAAAAAAAAAAAAGAAAGGATAATTTTGTCTCAGGATTCGCTTTTTTTCTTCCTAAAATCCACGGAATAAAAATTCATGGGATTCTAATTCCATGAAAATGAGGGAATTGCATTCTCTCCAACCAAACAAATGAACTTACCTTCGAAATTATGTAGGAATTTAGTGGGAATGAAATTGTAATTCCCTCCAACCAAATGTGGTATAACGGAATTTCTTCTCAATATAGTAAAATAATTATTTCAAATTGCATAATACCCGTTTAATATTTTTTGGAACAAAATATAGTTCATTTTAATTAATTATCTAATTGTATTTCCATTATGGTAGGGATTTTAATATGATTGAATTTCTATTTGAGAAGCTGTGATTACTTACTTGATAACGGTTTCCATGATATATTGTTGAATTATTATTGAGTTATTATTATTGAATTGCTAAACCAGGTAACGTTTATTTTTTAATAGGGTTTGAAATTTTAGGACTAAATGTGACAAAATTACTATAGGACCCCATGACATTAACTCAATATAATAATTAGCTTCCTATTAATTCTTAAAATTATAAATAGTGAATAGATTATATTTATTCGTATTGAGAATTAAATTTAATATAACAGTGACTAATAGTGATATGATGCATATTTAATTCGTATTTTGATGTTGTATCAAAATTTTTTTTTGTACATAGTAATATAGTGATGACGCATAGTAATATAGTTTTTTTTTTTTTTTTTTTGTAAAACTATTTAATACTTTAATCTTTAATACAAAATATTAAATATTAAAACAATGTAAATAACAAATACTAATAAAGTCAAAGCCTTCATCCAATTCAACTCTCTAGATTTTCTTCTCCACCTCCTTATCCATATTGAGCTATCACACAATTTTCATCATTTTCAAACCCGACATCCATCAATTTCTTTTTCACTTACGAATTCAAAGTCATCTTGTTCAAGCTCTCTTAGTCTAAAACTCTTCCGTGGTCTTAGTGCTAGCTTCTTCCAATAATTCTTCATCAAATTTCATTCCTTTATCAATCTCAACTTCCTCAGTATCAACAATCCATTATTTTACCAAACTTGCATCACTAGCAAGTAATAGCTTATTTTGATTTTTGTATTTTTACATTTTTTGAGTTTGCAATTGATTTGAACGATTTAGGGTTATTTTGTTCAAAACGGTGTCATTTTGAGCAAAGTAACATTTTAAAAATAGAACAACAGTGATAATCTAGGCGGTCGGCCGGCACCTAGCGCCTAAGCACAAATTTTCCAACATTGGCTATTTTTGATCTTAATAAACCACAATTATTAGCGGATATGCAATGTAGTCCCTAGTTTCCAATTTGAATAGATTCAACAACAAGGTTCTTCTCTAACTTCTTTTGGGGCTCCTCTGAAGGGAAAAAGAAGTACCATTGGAGCTCCTGGGAAACAATGGCTAAGCCAGTTGAGGAGGGAAGGGTTGGGTTTACAGGAATAAGGGAGATGATTGAGGCAGCAGGAGCTAAACTTTGGTGGAACTTTAGAAAGGGGGACACTTTGTGGAGTGAATTCGTGAGAGCAAAATATTGTCAGAGGGCAAATCCAGTTGTTAAAATATCGCAATACTCTGATTCCCACATTTGGAGGAGAATGGTGGGAGTTAGGGATTGGGTTGAGCCTGAAATTGAGTGGAAAGTAGGGAGGGGCAATGTAAATGTATGGTGGGGAAAGAGTGTCTGTGGCAAAGTGCATTATATTTTCAGAGTTTCAAGGGATGTAGCTGAGTGCATTCAGAGGAAGTGGCCTAGTTGGGATCCCTTTCCTCCTAACTGGTTGTTTATTATGAAAAGAGCTGAGGGGTTTGGATGTGAGAGACTTGTGTTAAGATCAGCTTGGTGTAGGCCTGACAAGGGTTGGGTGAAATTTAATTGGGCAATCAATGAGGAAGGGACCTGTTATGGGTTCTTTGCAAGGGATGGGAGAGGTTTGTTTTGTGTGGCAGGTGTTTATACACTGGAGGTGACTGACAGTAAAGAGAGAGCACTAGGCCAAATGTTGAAGGATTGTATCTCTTGGGCCAAAATGAACAGGGTGAACCAGATAATTCTTGAAACTAATGAAAGGATTAGAGTAAAGCTGTGGGGAAGCAGGTGTTAGAAAACTGAGAGAAAAAATCAGAGTGAGTGGGAGTGAATCTGAGTCATAAAATTAAAAAAAAAAAAAAAAAAACTAAGGATTTGAGTATGGTGAGGTGTGAGATCTTGGGCTGGAGTTGAAAAAATGAGTGATTACAGTAAGAATAATGAGAGATAAAAGAGTGAGCTGTTGAGAGGGTTGTGCAGCATTTGAAAAAATGAGAGTGTGAATGAGTGGTAACAGTTTTGCTAACAGGTTTTTTTTGTAGCTGCAGGAGCTTTTTGTGGAGATAAAAGTAGAAGAGGAAGGGAGAAGATAGATATGCTTGCAGTGTAGGCTCCAAGGAGGTCATTATGTGACTGAGGAGGGTGCACTGTGATAGCAGCAATGCATAGCAGGTGCAGCAGTGATACACAGGAGTGGGTTGAGCTGATTTTGAATCTGTGTTCCATTTGAGTTTTGATCCTTGATTCCTGAAATGATAGTAGTATAGGATGCTTGACTATGAATTGCTATCTGAATTGGTGTAGGGGGGCTATTGCATACAGGGGTACTAATTACATACATCATTAGTCTCCCATACACAGTGAGGTGGGAGTACTCTAGAGTAGATTTCAGAATTATAAAAGCTTTATTGAATGATTGAAAGTGGATTGAAAAGATTGAAATGAAGAGATAAGGAGGTTGGAATGATTGAAAATTGATGGGAATGAAAAATTGGGTGGTGTGTGGAGAAACCATTGCTTAGCAATTGAGTTGCAAAACCTACCCTGGTTAAAACGCAGAGATTTGTGTGGGGATGGCTGACTTGAATGCTTGGTCCCACTAGTCAAATGCCTTAGGTGGCAAAATACGGAGCTCCGTACACTGGGAGGTGATTGGTGGGGTCAAGGGTGGGGATGGTGAGATCTATTGCTTGGCATGAGTCTTGTTAAGGTCCGATCCCTGAGGGAAAACACAGAGCTCTGTACCTCGGGGATTGAGGCTTGTGTCAAGGGTAGAGGGTTGTTTGCTTATGACTTATCGGGTATCGGTCCCACCCTCTTGTGTGGGACTGAAAACATGATGAAGACAGTTTGGAGATTGATGGATGGATTGGGTCAGACTAGGATATATGCATTTAGAACTTCTTTGGTTGATAGTCTCGTCTAGGCTTATGATTGTACATAGCACTTGAGCACTGATTGTAAGGCTTTGGCCTCGTTTTTTTTAGCAGTGGTCACTTTTGGGCCTTGCGTAGTTGCGTGTATAGACTCTTTTATTGATTTTAATGAAGTTATATTTTCAAAAAGAAAATAAAAAAATAGTACTTAAAAAAAAGTAGATTCAACAACAGACGCCGTATGGTTTTAAATATTTTTTTAAATTTTTTCAACGAAAATGGCATCGTTTTGTTATTAAAAATAATAAAAATAAATATACGACGTCGGTTGCGAAAAATCGACGTCGTATATAATATAATTTTTTTTAATTTAACCAACTTCTTTATCAATGATCTTGAAATGAGCACAAGTAGCTATAGGATTAACCTTTCGTACAGCCGCCCCCACCGTTCATCAACCACATCATCAAGAAACACAAACAACAAGTCTTTTTGTCAAAAAGGCGTAAAATGATGCAAAACATTAGATTTCATAAAAACCACCAAACCTAACAGGCTAACATTATGGATATATAGGATGAATGAGAAATTGGCAAATAACTGCGTGTGCACTTAGGTCAAATTGCATGTGCCATTAAGTGTACTTAGCTGAAGTTTCCTTCTCGTAGAACTTTTAAAAATATTTTCAATCAACATATTTGAGAAATAAGGGGATTTTTTTTTCAATAAAAATACGTTTATACATTAAGAAACTTCATTAACGAGTGATCACTGATACAATTCATTTAATTTCAAGATTTTTCCATAAATAAAGAATCATTTTCTTAATGGAGTCGTTATCAATGGTTTATCATAGGTAGAGTAGGACTTATTCTATAATTAGCAACTCTTCATTATTATATTCTTGAAATAAGAAGTATTACGGATTGTGAGAACGATATTTATGATTTAAAGTGTGTATATATATATATATATATATATATATATATTTATATTTATATGAATGACTTTAATTTTGTTCATTGATTGGATTAATCTGAATTTGAAATAGGTTCATAATTATTAGCTAATTCTCTATTGCCAATATAAATTTTAAAAAAAATATTTGTTGAAAAAAACTTCATTCTTAAATTAAGTAAATAACAATGAAAAAGATAAAATAAATGTTTTGATAAAATTTCAATAGTACTCTCTAGTCTATAATCAATCACCATGGTACCTTATGTAGTTCTTCTGATTTTAAGATGAAGACTTTTATTTTGGACTACTGATATCCAAACAATACGAATATAGAAATGACAAAATTATATATATTTTTAGACAAGTTTTCTTTCTTATTAGCTGTAACACAAATCAAAGACTACCATTGTAGCAGTTTCTTAATTATATTGAAACCAAGAGATGTACTACTTGGACACTAAGATTCAGCATAAAATTTGCATAGTAACAGTAGTCTTCCACAACAACTACGAAATCTACTAAAATCCAAAATCAGCATCTTTATACACTTCAAATATTATTCGTGATATTCTAATACTTTTCCGTGCATGTTTTAACAATATAATGTGCATTTTTTAAAAATATTGAGAAGTGCAATGTATAATGTTAACAGTTGCATAGTAAAGTTGACGATAATTAACTACAAAAATGCTACCAACCGTTCATAGTTTTATGTGTTCTCATTTGATCAAAGACACACACACAGAGGCTTTCGTTCAAGTGAGAACCACACACTCATTAGATGAGAACTTGCGAACTACTACATAAAGGTAGATTTTGTGCATTCATGTTGGTTCTCACGTTCTCACATAAGGGTTGATTCTCATTTGATCATTAATCTCTCTCTCTCTCTCTCTCTCTCTCTCTATATATATATATATATATATATATATATATATATATTGTATACATATGTTGCACGTATGAACTTTGATGTTAAATGTTTAACAAAGATTGAAAAGAGAAGATGTGGGACTATGATGTTATTCAAAATAATTCTAATAAAGAAAGTGATCAATATATATAAAAGAACAAATAAAGTATATTGATCACTTTCTTCATTAGAATTATTTTGAATAACATCATAGTCCCACATCTTCTCTTTTCAATCTTTGTTAAACATTTAACATCAAAGTTCATACGTGCAACATATGTATACAATACAACTTGACCAATGTCAAGACTATTATGTTTATAAAATGTCTCTCAACCGTTACTAAAAAATGTGCATATGTGAACCCTCCATTGGGGGCCCGACGATCACCTCAAGGTTGCAATCTCACCTAAAACAATGAAAAAGTTAATTAATTAAACAAGTTTTTTTTTGAAAGGTTAATTAAACAAGTTTGTTGTTTGGATTTTTTTTTTCTATTTTTTTTTTTGTTAACATGATAAAATTTTATAATGAAATAAATTGAATACATACACATTAAAAATAAATATCAAACAAAAAATAACCAAACAGAAATGATGTAGCATGCAACCCAACAATAAAAATATCTCGTAGAATATATAACAACAATATAAATACGATGTAGAAAGAACAGACTCTAAACCACAACTCAAACTTTTCTACAACAAAAGTAGCCCAAAATGTTAGAAACCATTTTGAACAGCTTCAATATAGGTCACCCAATGCAATCCTCCCTTAAAAATAAAATTTTCATCACCCTAAGATGCTAATCTAGTCCCAAAATAACTACCCTTTATGATCCCTTAAATGGTTCAAGTAACCTTTGCAATCTCCCTGGATACTACTTAGATTTGTAACCAAAAACAAACATTGTTCGACAATACTTCCTTTGACTTCAACCCTAATCCCTATTATCCTAGATCAATGACTTCAACACCAAAACTAAGAGATCTATCTTTTGAACAACAATATTGAGTATAAATTCAACAATGTATCACTAATGCTCCATGACAACCAATAGATCGATCTAATCCAAAACCCACATCTTTCAACACAATATCCTAAAACTTTTACTCTATTCTCTAACATCCTAGATGTATTACACCACCAAAAAAAAAGAAACATTAGGAAAAATTCTACAATGCTTCTCTAGTCCTTCATGACCATCACTAAATCTTCAACTCAAAACCACAAAAACTAAGTGAAAACTTGACAAAGTTTATCTAGTCCCGGATAACCACCAAAATATCTACAAACAAAAATGCACTTATTCAAAATCAAATGAAAACTCGATAAAGATTCTTTATTACAATAGTTCTTTTTTATGAAAAAAGAAATTAAAGAAGAATGTTGTGAATGTTTCATATATAATTACCTTTTTCTCCTTGTCGTCATTCCCTATAGTTTGAGAGCTCATGAACTTCAAAAGTATAAGTGTGTTTGATCTTCTTGTCGCTTGAAGGTTGACCTTCCCCTTGATCCTTAGTTAGATTTTCCATTTCCCCCTCCTTACACTCTGTCATAGACCACAATAAAATAGAATAAAATAAACACTAAAGTGCTTGTAGGATTCTTACAAATACTCTAGTATAGAGCTATTCGGCCTATTCTAGCCAAAATAATTAAATAAGTAAACAAAATAAAACATAAAAGTTAGAACTTGCAATCATAGCAAATACAATTATACAAATTTACAACTTATAAAAGTTAGGATCTTTTCAAAGTAATCCTAGACTTTGGATCTAGACTCAATTTCCTTCCCCGTCTTAGCGACAAGAACATTAGGAGTAACCATAGGCTATTGAGTATCTGTCTCAATGCCTTGGATTTGTACTCCTTATTCATCTACTATTAAAGTTGGAAGAGGTCCAACCACACTATTGATACCTTGATTGCTCTTCATCTATAAGGAAAGGCAATTGTGTATTAGAGTTACAAAATAATAGATTAACAGATTAATAGTAAAAGGCTTCCACCACATACACATTACAAATTTACTTCCATAATCAGGATTCAAGAAGACAGAAATACATGTATTTTTAGAATTTATCATCTTATGGTAATGCCTAAAAATTAGGGCTCAACAGTCAACATATATTATATTACATACACATACACAAACACATTCACTCCCATAATAAGGAATTCATGTATTTCAGAATTCATCATTTTTTGGAAATGTCCACAAATTAGCTTAGGGCTCAACAGTCAACATATAACATATTACATACACATACACATTTACTTCCACAATTAGGAATTTATCATCTTTTGTAAATGTCCACAAATTAGGACTTCTACCACATAATATTCAACAGTTCAACAATAGAAATTGTCATTCATATGGAAATGCCCCAAAATTAAGGCTCAACAGTCAACAATCAACATAAATAAACTTACACACATATATTAGTACTCAATAGGCTTCCACCACCGCCACACATTTACAACTAATAATGATATACAAAATTTAAGGGTCCTCCCATCATAAACATACAAATGTATATCAAAATTTATATAAATTCATCACGCATATGAAAAGCCCAAAAATTAAGGCACACTCACAAATTAGGGTTCATGCAACAATGCAACATCATAGAATCAATACATCGGCAAGTAGGAACCCAATTATAACAGACTAACATGCAACAACATGAACATATAAAAAAATTGTAGATTTACTTGTTTTCTCAAATTTTCCCTCTTGAGAACTCGGGCTTCAAGCCTTCAAATATCAACGTCGGGCTATGGATTTCCACCCGCGATTGCGGCGAATAGTAGAAGTTCAGAACGACAATACCCAAGAACGACGTCTTTGTGAGGCTTCCACCAGAGTCCAAAACAAAGACCACAACGACATCGATTCCCATAGAAGACTCAAAGGGGAGTATGGGAGAGACGGGTTTTGCGTAGAGACAAAGAGAGAAATGGAAAACTCGGAAGAGGAATCAGGATTAGAGAATAGAGAATAGAGAGTAGAGACGAAGAGAGGAGATAAATGAGACTATGAGAGAACGAACTTAGAGAACTGGAAAAGACAGACACAAGGAGCGACTAAGCAAATGACTAAAATGAGAAACCCTTAGTCGATGGATTATTTAAATACAAATCCCAAATGAAGCCATTGTATATATATATAGACACACACATACATACATATAAAACTTTGAATTTCAGACGGGTTCGAATATGAAATATCCTAACCCTACCTGAATTAATTAAACACGTTATAAATGGCGGAGCGGTTTGAATTTTCGAGATCGGGTTCGGATATCCCTTTCATTTGGTGTGGTAAGTTCGGGTCAGCCGGGTAAATCGGGTGGGACCGGTTTTGCATAGGTCTAAAAGAGATATTTGATATTTACTAGTAGTTTAGGTCTAGCCCAAACTCATTCAAAATTATTAGTTTAAAAATAAATCTAGTGATAAGTCTAAAAGTGATATTTGATATTTACTACTAAAAGAGAAATGTTTTTAAAGTTCATAACCGAAAGAGAAACAAATAAAGTTAATGATTAAAAGCAAAATTGCTGTTTTCAAAAAAAAAAAAGGAGCAAAATTGCTACTATAATTGTGTGACTAAAAAGTAAAATAAACCCCCAATATTTATATGAGAAGGTTTTGTTCAGTGATTGGATTAACCATGAAAATGATAAAACTATTGTTTGATAAGTGATACAGTTGGCAATTTGGCATAGATAATGAATTAAGGGAAAATTACACTTTTAGTCATTTAGGCTTGAAGATTCACTTTTCCCTTGATGGTCAGTAAGGTTTTCTATTTTCTGCTTATTACACAGTAAGATAGACCACAAGAAAAAAGAACTATAGTGTTTGTACGACTCTTGATTTATGTGTGTAAATTATTTTTGAAAATTAGGGCAAAAAATAATTAGCCAATTAGAACTACGAACTACAAACTTGAGATTGTGAGTTTGACACATTGTGAGGCTGAGACTGTAAGAACGAGATTAGGATCCAACGAACTACGATCGCCGACCGGTGTGGCTAATACAAGGACTGGTGTTCCGTGTTTTGTGGCAAGGTAGAGGGCGCCTTAGAGGACAGAGCGAGTGAGCGACAGAGGAGTTGTTGAGTAGAGAGAGCGAGGCAGAGCGATAGAGCACTCATGATGAAAGCCTGGGGCTGGAGTGTTTTTTTTAATAATGAAGATGAAAGAAATTATATATATATATATATATATATATATATATATATATATATATAGTCATTTTGGGGCTGCCTAATTTGTGGCAGTGTGAGCAGCTGCCTCCACTGTACGCATAACAGCTCCGTCTCTGTATAAATATATACAGGTGGAACCAAGGCAAATCAAGGTGGCCAAGCCCATTCAGAATTATATGTATTAAAAAAAATAATCTAATGTGGAAAGTCTAAAAGAAATAATGAATTCATTTGTTAATCATTAAAACCGCCCATGTGCCTTAAATACTATTTAATGAAATAGACAACGTAATTTGACTCCAATTTAGGCAATATTTAATATTAAAAATATTTTCCACCTTTAATTTGATAACTTGATTTTAGTATAAAATGTGTAACGGTTACAAACTACAAACTACATCTTAATCTCTCTTTTTCATCATTTTCTTGTTCAATTTACATTTTAAGTAGTATGGTTTAGCACAAGATGAGCTAGAGCGTCTAAGCATTATATATAATTCCTGAGGTATCTTTCAATAAGGTATAAGATTTTATTATATGGAGAGGCCAGGTAATTTGATTCTTAACTTTTTTTACAGGGTTTTATTTTAATTTTATTTTATTCTTATTAGCTGAATGAGAAAGAATGTAATTTTTTAAAGCAAAATTAACTGTAAATTCTTAAGTGTTATTTGTGAAGATGTAAGGAAATGTTGTTATAAAAGTGTTGATAATTTATATGACCTATTGAGTATTTTTTTACTTCAATTCTGCTTATTTGTGTTACTAATTTTAACAAAGTTTTCTTTTCGATTAATATTTTCCTATTGATTATTCACTTCCCTTTTAATATTTGTTGATGATCATTTTAGAGACAAGTTATAGGCCATGTTAGATAAACCCTCCAATTTTTATAAAAGTAGCATCTTTATTTATCTTTGATAATCTAGAAATGAAAAAGACTACTTCGATCTGGAAGGAAGAATGCCATCTTTGGTATATACACGAAACTCTTTTTCTTAAAATAAAAAATGACTAGAAATGAAGAACACTCTTTTTTTTCAATGTAGAGATGGGAAATGAAAAACGTTGCTTACAAAAGATTTTTTTTTGTATTATTTTATTTTACAAATTTAAGAGGATGCATACCACTTCAACACAATGGGATTTTACCCAAAAAATGTCAGATTAAAAATGTCAGTTGTATTTTTTTTTTTTTTTGTTTTTGCTAAATTTAGATATACATTTCAAGTTTACATTTTTCATTTTAGTTTGCTATATATATATATATATATATATATATATATATATATATATATGTATGTATGTATGTATATATATGTATATATATGTATATATATATGTATATGTATATGTATGTATGTATGTATGTATTTATGTATGCATGCATGCATGCATGTATGCATGTATAGGAAGGGGTTCGGATGAGATAAAAGTCGCAGGTGAGAAGTGAGATAGAATCTCAGCCCTAGATAATAAAAAAAAATTCGTCACCTACTACGAACTTTAACAATGTGCACTGCAAGGCATAAAAATGTGCACTGGAGTAAGGGAAAATTAATGTGCACTAGAAGTCAAAAATAAGCACTAAGGCACAAAGATGTGAAAAAATTAAATCTCAACACAAATCATAAACGGCCATAAATAATAAACAAACAAACAATATTCAACTCAAATAAGTAATTAGTGATCAAGATTAATTTATCTTTTAAAAAAAGTTCGTCATCTACAATTAAAAAATAAAAAATAAAAAGCTCTGGAAGGCACAACAATGTGCACTGTATGGCATAAAAATGTGCACTAGAAGAAGGAATATTGTACACTGTATGGCACAACAATGTGCACTGTATGGCACAACAATATGCTCAGGTAGAAGGAACAATGTGCACTGGAAGACAAAAAAAAATTAACTTAGTTACACAAAATTACAATAATGCCATTGCGTTTTTTTTTTAAATCTTCAATTTCGACCGTACCCTTGATCTGAACTCAATCTACCGATATTATATATATATATATATAGAAGTTGGAATTCTATCTTATTTCACTTTCAAGTTGCCACGGACTGTTTTAATATTTTATTTTACAATTACCAAAGGGTGTACATTTCTGCCACGTGTTTCTAATTGAAAAATGATTGGGAAATCTGACAGTTACACATTTAATTTGACCGTGATTAGAAATATATTTGTTTACTTTTTGTATTCAAAGTGAGCTGTCCATGAAAATCAAATGGGAGGGTCAAAAAGGAAATGGGCTACAGCAGATGAAGAAGCTAGATTTAAAAGAAGAAAATTGTGTGACACGAGAGATGGGCAAACAAAGACAAAAAATAATGATTTGATAAAGGATGAATTCGAGAATGATGCAATAATGAGTAAAGCAGCAGATGAAGAGGTTGATTATGAAGAGTTAGAGTACATGATGCAGAACATAGGCATATATGAAACTCAAATGAAGGCTGCTAAGGCCGTTGAAGAAGCACAAGCTGCTATTGCAAGAGTTGAACGAGAAATAGAAGAAGCCAAAGAAGCAAAAGTGGCTGAAACATTGGCTAGGTTGGTTTATATTCAACAATATAATATAATGGATGTTGAATAATTAAAAGCAGAAGAAGAAATAATTAATTCAACTACTCTGATCTTGCCCCATAGTTTTTTTTTTGGTGAATTTTCCCCATAGTTAATGCTTATCTTTTAGTATGGTATGGTTAAACTGTTTCTAAATTTGTTCTAAGTCAAATTATTAGCTTTCAAAGTTAGGTTTAATTTCATAATGTAATGAAAGTTCTAATATTTCCTGCAATTCTTGAAACTATGCTTCTTGGTTATGGATTAATGGACTAATTTTGGAATGCATCTTAGCTTGTTGGATTTTGGACCTAGGATTGGTCACAAATGCAAGCTTGCTGGTCCTCGATTTCCTCCAGAAGTAGTCAAAACATCGTCAAAGCATCACTGAAAACCTAGTGGCATACTGTCACTGGTCTTTAGAAATGATGAGTGTTGTCTCATATCTAGAAATGAAGACCGTCATCTCCAATCTAGCTAATAACAAAACTCTTTTTCTATAGACTATAAATGACTCGAGACCCAAAGAACTCTTTGTTTTAAATTTGAAAATGGAAAATGAAGTCATGAAGAAGATATCTTTTTCGCTTTTCACCACACCTCCCACCATCAGAGATGAAGAAGGTTGTATATAATTTCCCACAATGATTATCAATCTTTTAGACACTGACTTCAATTATTCCATGTCACTTTGACTGTTTATGCATATGCTTCCATGTCACTTTTATTAGAGCATCTACATCTGTAGATATTTCTTGATTTTTAGAATAGTAACTAATGTGGTGGAAGGGAGAGAAAGGGAGAGAGAGAAAAATGGGTTCAACCTGCAAATATTGGTATTTTGGAATAGTAATCGTCAGATTTGGGGACCAAAGCCACTCACGCCATCTCGCGTCAGGCGCCACTAATGCGCCCAGCGAGCGTGTGCATTGGGTGCGTCAGTTGCCTCTGACGCAGGCTAACAACCTTTTTTTTTTTTTAAATATGATTTGTTTTTTTTTCTCCTCTCATTTTCTGTTTCCTAATCACACCTACAAAAACTTCTCAAAAACTGCGAAAAAACTCTATTGATAAGGACGCTCTTACATATTTAGTATAATAATCTATTTCTTAAAATATACAAATAAATAATTTAAATATACAAAAACCGCAAATAATTGATGTATGAGTAGTGTTGTCTCTAATCTAGACATGAAGAGCGTCGTCTCCAATCTAGCTAAACACAAAACTCTTCTCCGATAGACTAGAAATGACTAGACACAAAAAACTCTCTTTTTTTTTAATATGAGAATGGAAAATGAAGAATATATCTTTGTTGCTTTTCTCCTCTCATCAAAAGAGATGAATAAGGTTGCTTATAATTCCCACAATTCACCATATATTTAATTTAAGAGCCCAATGGTCAAGGGGCACTAGCATTTAGCTTTGCAAAAATATTGGGTGCACCATATTGTATAGATGTTATACATCAGTGATAAACCAGCATAACATGCAACGCACCTACTTGAAACACACCAAAATTTAAAATCGAAAAATTTCATAAAAGCAAACTACGATAGGATGTTTGTTTGATTGAAATATGAAATTCGAATGAGGAAGCAAAATATCATTTTGAAACATACGGGGTGCTACCGTCACATTTAGGCTACCAACCAGGCCCAAAAGCACATGCTAAAAGGGTTCTATCTATCTAAAACATTTTAGCACAATCCAAAGAGCATCGTACAGGAATTGTTACCGCCAAACCTACACAAACTTGGGTAGCTGCTACGACTAAAATTCGAAAGGATTATACATCAATCCAACAGCAAGGGTTCTAATACCCAGATGTTTAGCATCAAAAAACAAATTAAATAGAGGTACTAGTAAGTCAAGTCAAAAGTCTACTGAGTCAACCCAAAACAAACTACATCACCCGGGAATATAAAGAAGTAATTACTAAAGGTAGAACTATCCACTGCCAATACTACTGTCGCCCCCATCATGCATCCACATTTTTCCTTTTCCCCCAGTCACTTCGTTTTTTGGGCAAGTCACTTCGTTTTTTGGCCAAGTTGCTTTTCTTTTTGTCTAATTCACTTTCTTTTCTTTTTTCCTGTGTAAGTTTTGGGAATACCCCCATTCATAGGTCCGAAATCAACATCTATGAATTGAAAGGTCCGAATGATAAACTCTGCAATCAGTTGTTAGAATCGATAGGTTTTCAAATTGTTCATTTGAAAAAATTGAAGGGGTAAGTTGAAAACAGGAAAAATAGACAGTTAGCATAAAATGCTTAGTATGAACCACTCAGCACTGTAAAATAGATATATTTATATAGATTTTGAAAATACAGGGTTTTGTAATTAAAAACGGTTTGAACAAGAGATTTTGGAAATATTTAGTTGAAAACACTCTTAACTCAGATAAGACACCACATAATGGCCAAGTAAAAGGTAACACGATCATATCAACAGAGACACGTGTATAAGCATAGATTAATAGTAATAATATACATAAATAAGACTCCCAAAGAATATAATAAACATCAACAACTCAAGAAATTATATAGATAAGTATACATTTATAACTTATATATATATATATATATATATATATATATATATATATATAATAATAATAATAATAATAATGATAATAATAATAATAATAATAATAATAATAATAATAGTCATATAGGATCATACTATTCTATACCACCATAAATATCTATATAAGTAAAATAATCATCTTTAGTACCAATATGGAGGAAACCAAGTCCCATCAAGGGGAAGATTTGGAGTAACAGAAAGAATTGCCCTAAATTCTTTATAATTGCTACTGTTGCTGTTCTTCTAACCTAGATAAAGTGTTGGCAATTAGCATGTTGTAGGTGGAAACTTATAGGCGTGATGATTCTGCTTGCCATGGTCGATTTGGAGTAACAGCAAGAATTTCCCCTATAGTAAGATTTCAGCGCTTTAATTTTAAATTTTCATTAGTAAGAATTTGAAGTCTAAATGCTTAATAGCCATTAGTAAACACTAAATAGTAGGAGTATTTGTTAGTTCATTATCCAGTATACACTGTTTCTTTAATTTGGAGTAATTTGGCTCAGGAACCAGTTTGTAATTTCCTACTGCCATTTCTTTGACTGCTGCTTTTTGTATGTTGACAATGCTGGCATGACATTAGCTTCACGATACGCGAAATGAATTTTTTTTAAATTAATTAATGGTGGTCGGACTAGTGGTCGGAAAACAACGCAAAAGCAACTTTTCACCTATGACGAATTTCTCCGACCAGCCAATCAAAGTGGACGGTATTTCCGACCATCGTATGTGGTGGTCGTAAATACCGACGAAGGTTTTTCTGGGCCCTCAAAGTGGTCGGAACAAGTGTTGCGACCAAATTTTGGCTATTTCCGATCACTTTTGGGTGGTCGGAAATATGACGATTTCCAGCGATGGGCATGGGATTCTAATTCTATGACCAAACGAAGGAATTTAGTTCCCTTGAAAATTAGGTGTGAATTAAGTAGAAATGAAATTGTGATTTCCTCAAACCAAACGCCTTGTAAAGGAATTTCTTCTCAATATAGTAAAATAATTATTTCAAATTACATAATACCCGTTTAAGAGTTTTTTGAACAAAATTTAGTTCATTTTAATTAATTATCTAATTGCATGTATTTCCATTATGGTAGGGATTTTAATATGATTGAGTTTCTATTTGAGAAGCTGTGATTACTTACTTGATAACGTTTTCTATGATCTATTGTTGAATTATTATTGAGTTATTATGATTGAATTGCTAAACCAGATAATGTGTATTTTTTAATAAATGTGTATTTTTTAATAGGGTTTAAAATTTTAGGACTAAACATGAAAAAATCACTATACTGACCCATATGACATTAACTCAATATAATAATTAAGCTTCCTATTAATTCTTTAAATTATAAATAGTGAATTGATTATATTTATTTGTATTGAGACATAAATTTAATATAACAGTGACTAATAGTAATATGATGCATATTTAGGGTGTGTTTGGAAAACCCAGTCAACGGAAATCAATTTCCGTTGACTGTGGAAAATGAGCATAGTTTGGCGGAAAATGGTGTTTTTGAGGGAGGGAGGACTGAGCCATCCCTCTCTCAGTCCGGCGGACTGGTTTCCGCCAGATCTAGTTTCCAGCAGGGCCGGCCGGAAACCAGAGCAAAGATAATGCTGTGTGTGTGTGTGTGTTTTTTTTTTTTTTTTTGAAATTTTTATTTTATTTATAATAAATATTATTAGTTTATATATTTTTACATTTTAAATAATATAATAAAAACATATAAATATACATTTCTACTCATTTTCCGGAAAATAAACCAAACACTCCTGTTTTCCAGAATGCAACCAAACACTAGAAATCAAACTATTTTCCGGAAAATGACCCATTTTCCGGAAAATGACCCATTTTCCAGAAAACATTTTCCAGAAGTCATTTTCCTGCTTTCCAAACACACTCTTAATTCATCGTATTTTGATGTTGTATCATTTTTTTTTTGTTGCTTATTTTTCTTTCACAAAAAGATAAATCTCATAAAATTATCTTATTCTCGTTTGTTGCCTCTTTTGCTAGCTCTTACACTAGGTTTTATTATGGAATTAGGGTTTTGATTTGAATGTTTAATATTTGTGCTCTACAATTGTCTTAGGATACAAAATGCATGCGTGAGAAATGTACAAATAAAAAAAATATATAACTGTACATTTACAAATGTTTTTACTCATTTATGCATAAATATTAATTGTTTATAAAAATTTTATTTGAAAAGTGTTTTTATAAACACTAAATACTAATCCAAAATAACAAAGAAACTTATTTAACTTTTATAAGATAATATTCATTTACGCCCAATGTTTATTTTTTAAATAATATTTCAATGTATATCAATGCAAGATTATATAGGAGATGCGGATGCATATGTTCATTTTCTGAATTTGAATGATTGTTTTCAACAATGTTGTAGTAGTCTCAACATCTTTTCAATGCATTAAGTGTGTCACAATGTTCTATTGCCTACATTGACATTTTTAATAATGAATTTTAAATCAATTTATTGGGTTATTTGAATGTCTTATTTGTCAACAAATCCCCCCTAAGTAGTTAATATGATGGACTTCAAAAACAATGAACAATGTAGTGAATATAATTAATTAATAAATTTAAAGGTACGTAAGGAATATTTGCATTGTAAAAAATATAGACAATATAACTAATGAAATTATATCTCTTTTTAAATTTTTTATAATGATTTTTTTGAATAAATGCATTGTAGACGTCGAATTATAAATTAAAGAAATGCATATGTATTATTTTTTTTTATTGTAACTACTAATTTATTTAATTTAATAAGAGTAATAAAGTGGGTACTTACTTTTGAATAATATAGTCTAACATATTCGTAGTAGTATATGTTCAACAATATGCCAACTTTAATTGGGATGAGGTTCAAACGTAAGACCTTTACTATAGAAATTAATGAATAAGTTAAAAGTTAACGAAATATTAACGGAGAACAGAATATTTAACGGAAAATTTAACGAATAATCATATAAATAAGGATAAATTAGGAAATCTCAAGGAAAAATATAAATCTAAAAAATCTGAACCATCCATTTGATTTCATAATTTGACCGTCATTTTTTTTTTACCCATTATAGGCCTAACTTTCTTTTAATCTTATTAGTATAGTAGAAATTATAACAAATATTGACCAAATTGTAGTAATCGTTTGACTGAGATATAATTCATAAAGTATATTCATATTCAATAATATCAACCAAACACTGTAATATAATTCGTAAAGTATATTCATCCCGTGAACCAAACAAAGGAATAGAATTCATATTTTATTCCTTATCTATTTCATTCCTTATAAAATAGCATTCCTATTAACTCAAAATTCATTATGTGAACCACACGTGTAGGTGGAAACATATCCAATCATACGTATAGAAACTTTAAGGGACAAACAAATATATATCAGGAGTAATTACTCTTGTGAAAACCAAACTACAAACGTTTCTGTTAAATAGTTAAATCTTATTTTGCCAAATAATAATATTTTACAATACGTATTTTTGACTTTTATTGTAGTGATGATAGTGACTTCGACCTTTAACAAACAAATTCATGGGTATTTATTGTATGCAGCCTTTTCATATACAATAACAATCAGTCACATCCCACTATGTTGTTGGCTTATTGTTATGCACATTAAACTATGTAAAGCACACGGTTTCGATAGAATATAATATATGATCTTTCTAGTAACTATTGAACCACTCGCCCATAATATTCTTCCACTTAGAGAGAATGTGACACCCATTTCCGAACTCACCAGATAATTCCTATTCCCTCTTTCTCTATCTTCCTATTACATATTTATCACCATACTGTTATATTAAAAATCTCTAACAAATATAAGAAATTTAATACTTTCACCATTACATATTCTTTAATGTATTGGAAAGCATGTCGTTGTTGTTTAAATGTGCGCTCTCTAGATGAAACCCACCTTATGACCGTAATTGACAAAAAAATACAAGGAAATAAATTAATCTAAGTTGCTAATAGATAACTGGTTTAATTTGAGAAGGTCAATAGATCAAACTTGGAACCTTGTGTACTATTAATTTTCATACTTAAAATATTTAAGTACATTGTATTGTATGTACATTTGTTAAATTATTAAAGGAATGTTTTCTAATCTCAATTAAAGGAAGTAAACAATCGTCTCTTTTGAAAACAATAATTTAAGAGAATATATTTAAAATAGTAATAAATTTTATTTTATTTTATTCTGTCATAATAAATTATAATAATAATATTGAATGTATAAATATTTTATTTCAAATTCTTATTCAAAGGATAGGTTTGATAATAAGTAATAAATACTGTTAAATTTATTGAATGTGACAACTTTTACTAAATATTGTTTCCAAAAGATTGAATCTCTAATCCAAAGGTCCTCACGCTGACTCGACAGAGCATCTAGGAGGACACATGCTTACTATGCATTAGGAGCCCTCTTACTTTGAAAGATTGGTTCCACACTATGGCTGGTGAAATTCGATCCCGGGTCATTGTCCCCAAACTTCACCTTGTGACCAACTGAGCTTCCCATCCGAACAATTTTGACTACTAAACATTCTAGTATTGTAAGAAATATAATTTTAACAAACAAATGGTGCATCTATTTTGTATCTGTTGAACTTTTAAGTTTTTTTTTTTTTTTTTAAATTGAACTTTTAAGTTATTTGTAAAAATAATGAATTATTTCAATATATGTATTTATAACAAAACATAATAATAACTATATATATTGTGTAGTTAATGCTAACAAAGATTGACTCAACTATTGGTGAGCATTCAAATTAGACCTTATTACTTTATCTTACTAATTTATATCTCACTCAAATTAATTAATAGATATAGTTTAAATATATAAGGATTTTATTGTATTACATACAGAAATCAATTGACAAATTAAATAATTACAAGTTATAATGATTTACTTATGAATTTTTTTCGTTAATAAATTTAATTTTTCTTTAATTACTTAATGAACAATCAACTTTACACTTTAGTAGTGCTTAATGTTGCTCATATATATAATATATAAACATAGTTGTGTAATATAACTATCAGTTTATATTTTTAGTTGAGATGGAACACATTCTTCAATTCAGTATCAGAGCTAACCCAGGCCAAAAGTCATGGGTTCAAATCTTTGCGTCGGACTTTAAATTGAGATGGAGCTTTATGATTAAGGCCTTATCGATAATATAGTTTTAGTCATTAATATTTCATTTGTTGGTGTAAGAAGCAACCAAATAATTGGTCCAACAAAAGCAATAATTAACCTATAGAAAATCCTAGAATTTGCACTTTGTGCAGCCCATCGCACTACAAGAATGATACCCCCACAAACAAGGTATACCTTAGGAAGTGAACACTGGACATACTTTCTTATGTCAAAAAGGTATCTAGTGAAGTGCTTTTTAAGTCAAAAACGTGTGAAGTTTATATAATTATTTTCTGATAAATGCATGTTGTGATCATATCTAATTGTGACACTTAAGTGGAGGTTAGCCAATTGCCAACCCACCACATCCCCATTCATTATCTATCCTCAAGAGGACATGTGGCATAATAATAAGTTTTCAATATATTTTTTAATGGTAATACTTGTCTGATATGATATATTGAAAGGTTAAATTCTTAACCTGACCTGACAAAGCATCACTGTTTATTACGCATAAGGAATCTCCCTCATTTTGAGAGGTTACTTTCACACTGTGGCTGGTGAGACTCGATTCCGAGTCATTGTTTCGAAATGTCACCCATGCGGACACTCCAATTGAAATTGTGTTTCATAATTAAGGAGTTGAGTTTGGTTCCAGCTAAGAGGATCAGTGAACATCAAATAATATTTATCGGTTATGTGATTTAGATTAGATTATTGGTTGTCGTTGTAATGTAATTGAGTATATTTTATGAAATATTCTATATAAAGATGTCTTTGCAAAATTAAAAACTACTTTCACAATATTATATATATATATATATATATATATATATATATATATATATATATATATATATATATATATATATAGAATCCTAATAATATGAGAAATATGCTCCCATGCTCCCAAGTGAGAACGTGAGGACAAATCCAAACCTTTGATCTGCAAGATCTAACGGATGAGAAATCAAGTAAAAATTGAGCGGGATCATTTTCATAAATATTATAAACTTTTAAAATGAGCGGGGTCATTTTCATAAATATTACAAAATTTTGTTTATTTCAACCGTTAGATCAATCTAGACCATTGATCTAGTAAATCTAACAGTTGAAATAAACAAAATTTTTTAATATTTATGAAAATGACCCCGCTCAATTTTTACTTGATTTCTCATCCGTTAGATCTTGCAGATCAATGGTTTGGATTTGTCCTCACGTTCTCACTTGGGGACATAGTTCTCATATGATTAGGATTCTATATATATATATATATATATATATATATATATATATATATATATAAATCTGTACAAATCTGGCTGCGTCTTCCCGTGTAGTATGCACCACTCAATGTTAGAAAATGCACAACAATGAAAATATACAAAAATACCAAAAAACCACACCAAACACCCAAAATAATGCAACATAACTCTCATGTCCCTAGTGGTGCATTTGCTAACACTGTGTGGTGTATATTTGCATACCTAGTGGTTTGTTTTTTGGTGATGCATACCTAATGATGCATATTTATGTGGTGTATATTTTAA
Organism: Ipomoea triloba; assembly: GCF_003576645.1. Classification (NCBI taxonomy): domain Eukaryota; kingdom Viridiplantae; phylum Streptophyta; class Magnoliopsida; order Solanales; family Convolvulaceae; genus Ipomoea; species Ipomoea triloba. Next base: position 26,780,172 of record NC_044924.1, read on the forward strand.
CATTGAGTGGTGTATATTTGTATACATAGTGGTGCAATCGCATTGACCGCACGTTAAGCGCGGCCACACCTGATTATGACCCTATATATATATATATATATATATATATATATATATATATATATATATAAATTTATAAACAATTCACGGAAAAATTAATTGAAATTTTTAGAATATAACACGGTTAACACTTGTATAATCCAGTTGGTATACATAATTTGTGGTTTATGTAAGCTCTTTATGTCAAATTCCTGATTTAATATAATGTGTCTTGTGAACATGTTAGAATTCTCCAGAACCAACCTAAACCATCTAATCTGAGAAAAGGAAATGTCATATCCATTATATTAAGGAAACTTCCATTGTCCCACCAACTTCTTCAAACCTTAGCCAATTTCTCTCTAGCTACCTACACACACACACATATATATATATATATACATATAACCCCTAGTAGAGTACAAGATTTATGTTACGTTGTGAAACAAACCAACCATTTCTCGATCTTCTTTTCTTGCATTGTCCTCTGATCTAATCCAGCTAGCACCATATATCTATCACAGCTTACATGGCTTCTCAACCTAGTACTTTTAATGTAAGAACAACACTTTTGTTGTTGTTGTTGTGTTTAACCTTGTTGATGGGACATAGTTGGGCTGGTAATTTCAATAAAGATTTTGATATCAGTTGGGGAGGTGATAGGGCAGGAATACTGAATAATGGAAAGCTTCTAAGCCTTTCCCTTGACAAAGACTCTGGTTCAGGTATACAATCCAAGAGAGAGTATTTGTTTGGAAAGATTGATATGCAACTCAAACTTGTCCCAGGAAACTCTGCAGGCACTGTAACTGCATACTATGTAAGTCACTTTACTCATATTCTTTTTTTCAAATTAAAGTATTCCATATATCTAGTTTATGAAAGATAACATATGAAAGAGCGATTATAGCCGTTTCTGAAAGATAATTTAGATAAATTGTGGTTGGAATGGTTAGAGGGGTACATTGTTTCAATCATAGAAATTTCAACTAGTAATCGGGAGGGATAAAAGTTCAGTAATTTGAATGTCTAACTATTTTAATTTTAGCGCTACTTCTTTAATCAATCTTGCTTTGTTCATGTGCTAAAATGATATGATTTTATATATGTTACATAATTGCATGCAGTTATCATCACAAGGTGCCACACATGATGAGATTGATTTTGAGTTCCTGGGAAACCTTAGTGGGGACCCATACATTGTTCACACAAATGTATACACTCAAGGTCAGGGTAACAGGGAGCAACAGTTCTACCTTTGGTTTGACCCCACAGCCAATTTCCACACCTATTCCATACTTTGGAATCCACAAGCAATAATGTAAGTATTCCATCCCTATATATGTTCAACTTTTGTGGTTATTATAATTATTAGTTGCAGAAATTTATTTCTTTATATATACATGCGTAGGAGCCACCACCACATTTCAAAAGGAAGGGCGTTGGATTTGGCCTTTGTGGCCTCCGCCCAACAATTCCCCTCTTCCAGCACATGTTTGCCTTAACTGGACAATTTACTCTTGCTGCAGGGACTCGAATCCATAACTTTCTATCTAAAGTCAACAATATATGCTACTGGATCACAAAGTTTTTAACACAAATAATGAATATAATTAAGTATCTAACATGTTTTGAATTAATGGCTATTATTTTTTAGTTTCTATGTGGATGGCACACCAATAAGAGTGTTCAAGAACCTAGAATCAAGTGGGGTAGCATATCCCAAGACTCAACCCATGAAGGTGTATGCAAGCTTGTGGGATGCAGAAGATTGGGCAACAAGAGGTGGGTTTGTGAAGACTGATTGGTCCCAAGCCCCTTTCAAAGCAACCCTAAGAAATTTCAAGGCCAATGCTTGCATTTGGGCATCTGGGAAATCATCTTGCACCTCATCAAATTCCACCAAAATCAATAATAAGCCATGGCTCTCACAAGAGCTTGATGCCACAAGTGCAGAAAGGCTGAAATGGGTGCAGCAAAATTACATGGTTTACAATTATTGTGCAGATACCAATAGGTTCCCCCAAGGCCTCCCGGCAGAATGCACCTTCAATTCCACTACCACATAATTTCACCATTATTAGCTATGATATGATAATCTTTCACCTACTTCTTTTTACATTTTAAAAAAAAAAAGATAATAAAATGTGTGCTTCAAGATTACAATGTAGTTTGAAGTATACAAAATGTAGTTCTTTTGTATGTGTAATCTGTGGTAGATAAACAAAGTCATGATTTTTTATTGATAGATTGCTCATGCAAGGATAGAGATCATACTCATATATATTACTTATGTTAAGATGGAACCTATATAGAACTGTAACGGATAGGAAACCTTTTGAGCAAAGAATAATTTAAGAATAACAAAGAACATAACAAAG
>NC_044924.1:26787591-26834305 GCF_003576645.1 Ipomoea triloba
CCTTTAAAAAATTTCTCTTTTAGCCGTAAATATAAAAAATCTCTTTTAGACCTATCACTAGATTCATTTTTTAACCTCATAATTTTGAATGGAATTGGGTTACCTCTACTTGCCTTGGTTCCGCCGCTATATATCTACACACACCTAAATTAAGAATCCTACAAGCACTTTATTGTTTATTTTATTTTAATTTATTGTGGTCTATAACAGCGTGTAAGAGGGAGAAAATGAAAAACCTAACTAAGGATCAAGGAGAAGGTCAATCTTCAAGCAACAAAAAGATCAAACGCATTCATACTTTTAAAATTCATGATTTTCATATCTCTCAAACTATAGGGAATGGCGACAACGAGAAAAAGGTAACTATATATGAATCATTCACAACATTCTTCTTTAATTTCTTTTTTCATGACTCGATCATCAGATTATAAGTTCATAACCCTAGCCCATTTTGGGCGGAACAGATCTACGAAAGAACTACTGTAATAAAGAATCTTTATCGAGTTTTTATTTGATTTTGGTAGTTAAGTGGTATGTCTATCATGGTAAATAGTAGGGTTCAAGTTGTAGTACGTTGTGTTTAAATAGGTAGACTTTTGTTTGTAGATCTTATGGTGGTCATCATGTACTAGAGAAACTTTGTCAAATTTTCACTTAGTTTTTGGTGTGAAGTGGTAGATCTAGGATTTTAGAGGTTAGGGTTAAAGTTTGAGAATGTGGTGTTGACATATGTGGTTTTGAGTTGAAGATTTAGTGATATGATGGTCAGGAAGGACTAGAGAAACATTGTCGAGTTTTCACTCAATTTTTTAGGGTATGGTGCTGAAAGATGCGAGTTTTGGATTATAGATTGATCTATTGGTTGTTATGGATAATTAGTGAAACATTGTTGAATTTATACTCAATATTGTTGTTCATTATCAAGAGGTAGATCTCTTAGTTTTGTTGTTGAAGTCATTGATCTAGGATAAAGGGATTAGGGATGAAGTCGAAGGAAGTAGTGAACAATGTTTGTTTTAGGTTGCAAATTTAACTAGTAGCCATGGAGGATGCAAAGGTTACTTGAACCATTGAAGGGATCTTAAATAGTAGTTGTTTTGGGACTTAGATTAGCATCTTAGGGTAATGAGAAATTTATTTTTAAGAGAGGGTTGTAGGAGGATTGCATTGGGTGACATATATATATATTGAAGCTGTTCAAAATGGTTTCTAACATTTTGGGCTACTATTGTCGTAGAAAAGTTTGAACTGTGGCCTAGGATTGGTTCTTTCTACATCGTATTTATATTGTTGTTATTTATTCTACTATACGAGATACTGTTATTGTTGGGTTGCATGCTATATCATTTCTATTTTTTTATTTTTTGTTTGATATTTTGTTGTAATATGTATCTATTCACTTTATGTCAATATAAAATTTTATCATATGACAACAAAAAAATAGAAAAAAGAAATATCCAAACAACAAACTTATTTAATTAGTATGTAGTAACTTTTTTTTTTTATTGTTTTTGCCATTTTGAAGCTGATTCCACCGATGTTTGTCAAGTACTTGGGAAAAGGGTTAGGTGAGATTGCAACTTTGAGCCGGCTGTCAAGTCATGAATGGAGGGTTCACATACGTACAGAGAGAGATGGCACATTTTTTAGCGACGGTTGGGAGACATTTTATGAAGACAATGATCTTGACATTGGTGAAGTTGTATTCTATACATATCTTGGAGGCATGCACTTTGATGTTAAAATTTTTAACAAAGATGGACTCGAGAAGGTGTGGGACACTTATGCTATTCAGAATTCTAATGAAGAAAGTGATCATGATAATCCTTCAACCACTCAAGGTACACATTTATGAATTTAAAAAGTCAATATTTTTTTTTTGTTTTTTTTTTTTGGTTGGCATTTCAAATGAAAAGAAATTACAAGCCAAAAACCTATTAAATTTTCACATACAAGAGATGAATATGATGAATTACTAAATTAATCAAACGAATCTACATAATAAAAACATGAATAACTTTTATGTAAAATTTTGTGTGCATCTAATATTGTCTACTTTTTGCATTGGTCCATGTCCCCTCCCCTAGACACAAAGACCTAAGGCTATCGGCACTCATGCAATCTTCACTCACTTTCAAAATGTCACATCACAAAATTTGCGATTATTCATTATTCACTATTCACTCTTCATCTATGCAATTCTCTATCCTCTTTCAAAAATAACTCTAGTATCACATCAACTTATTAAAAAAAAATATTTACCAATAAAGTATTAATAATATTTAAAATAAACAAAGTAATAATTAAGAAATTAAAAAAGAAATAAAAGACCTCCAGCCACATGGCAGTTATTATTATTTTTTTCTTCCACATCATATTGCAATACCCAAAAACTTCATGGGTGTGGATAGCTTAATATGTGTCAAGATTATTTACTTGTTGAACAAGTTTATACTACTAATAAGTTATTAAATATTTCGAAAATACAATTTATGAATAAGTTTTTATTGTTTTAATTTCAATGCAGCACATGCTGAAAGGGCTATCATACCATGAGATGTTTCCCAACAAGGAAGACAAGATTGTTTGAAGAAATTTGAAACAAAATGTTTGGATAGGAAAGTTCACTGAATGATGAATGGATGATCTTTATTAATGTATTCATGACTTCATTTCCCATTTTCAAATTAAAAACAAAGCGTTCTTTGGGTTTCAAATTATTTCCGGTCTATAGAAAACGGGTTTTGTTTTTAGCTAGTTTGGAGATGACGGTCTTCATTTCTAGATTTGAGTCAGGACTCCTCATTTTGAGAGACCTGTGATGCTCTAACGATATTTTGACTACTTCCAGAGAAAATCAGTGACTAGTGAGTACGCCTTTGCGACCAGCAGGTCACCGGAGAAAGCAACCAATTGGTCACCTTCTCCGTCGACGGGAGAAGGTGACCAATTGGCCTGCTCACCATGTAAACAAATGAGTACGTGCTTAATCCTAACACCCCTAGGTCCAAAATCCAACAAGCTAAGATGCATTCAAAAAATTAGTTCATCAATTTGACTTAGGAAATATTAGAATATTCATTACATTAAGAAATAAGCTAATAATAATTTGACTTAGGACAAATTTAGAAATAGTTTAATTAACCATACCATCCTATAAGATAAGCATTAACTATGGGGCAAGATTAGAGTAGTTGAATTAATCATTTCTTGTTCAGCCACCATTGTTGAATTAATCAATTATATTGTTGATGAATACCAGGCCACCTTAGCCAATGCTTCAGCCATTTTTGTTTCTACTTCTTTTGCTTCTTCTATTTCTCGTTCAACTCTAGCAATAGCAGCTTCTTCAACTTCCTTAGCAGCTTTCATTTCAGTTTCATATATGCCCATGTTCTTTACCTTTTAAAAAAAATTTCAAAATTAAACTATATCCGGACAAGGTCACGTACAGCTGATACAATAAGGAGTGCAGGACCGAGTGCACCTCATAACAGATCCCACCGAGTTGGGCGCCTAGGGGCCAACTAATCGCCTAGACGGCCGCCTAGTGGGTAATTCGCCTAGGCCTAGGGAAGTCTAGCGGCTAGCGCCTAGACGGCCACCTAAGCCGATTTTTGCAATAGTGTCAAAGATAAAGATGATACTTTTTTAAAAAGGGGAGGGTTTATCTAACATGGCCTACACCTAGTCAGTCTCTAAAATGATCATCAACAAATATTAAAAGGGAAATGAATAATAAATAGAAAAATTTTAATCGTGAAGAAAACTTTGTTAAAATTAGTAACACATAAAAATTGAAGTAAAAAATACTCAATAACTGTGTCATATAAATTATCAACACTTATATAACAACATTTCCTTACATCTTCACACATAACACTTAAAAGAATTTACTGTTAAGTTTGCTTTTAAGAAACACATTCTCTCTCATTCAGCTAATAAGAATTAAAAACATTTAAAAAATATCTAGCAAGAAAGTTAAGAATGAAATTACCTCTCGATATAATTAAATCTGATACCTTCTTGAAAGATACCTAAAGAGTTATAATGCTTAGACACTCTATATCATCTTGTGCTAAAGCTATACATACAATGTTGATTGAACAAGAAAAGGACGAAAAAGAGAGATAAAGATGTACAGTAGCTATCTATGTCAATTGAGAGAAAATGGCTAACCATTGCTTCATTAGTAACGTTGGTTTTTCTCATACACACTATATAAATCTCTAATTTTGTTGAAACTAATTATTAATTCATCAAATAAATTAATTAAACAAAGATATTTTTAATCACAACCTAATTAGAAGTGTAACTGCCACATTTCTCAATCACTTTCCAAATAGAAACATGTGGCAGCGATGTACACCCTTTGGAAATTGTAAAATAAAATATTAAATAAAAATGAAGAAAAGAAAAAATAAAAATAAAAATTTAGAATATTAAAGAGAACATTATTCATCACTAATGACTACCACATTTTCAATTATTGACCTGTCATCATTTGCTTACTTCTTCACACTGCACAAAAAATCTAATGAAAATAATTATTACTTCATCAAATAATTTAAATAAAAAAAACAACAACAAAGGTATTTGTAATATTGACAAAAATGTGTAACTGTCACCTTTAGCCCAACACTTCCCAATAATTGTCCAATTAGAAATACATGGCAATGATTAAGCACGCTTTGAAAATTCTAAAATAAAATATTAAATAAAAAGAGAAAAGTAAAAAATTAAAATAAAAATTTGGTCAATTAAAGACAACATTCTTCCTCTTTAATCATGGGAAGCGAATACCGACAAAAATATCTTTTTCATCTCCAATTTATAGATTAAAACAAAGAGTTATTCGTCTTTAGTCATCTCTAATCTAGAGAAAAAGACTTTTATCTAGATTGTATAAACTCTCTTCCTACCTTCTTGAAAGATACTTGAAGAATTACAATGTTTAGATGCTCTAGCAAATGTTGTGCTAAACCTATACTTAAAATGTATATTGAACATGGGAGAAAAAGAGAGATTGAGATGTATTGATCTTGGTCAACTAAGAGAAAGAGGCAACCATTATTGCTTCATTACTAATGTTAGTTTTCCTCTTACAACAGCGGATTGCACAACTAACACAACCGACCCTGTGATCTTGCTTCCAGCTAAACAAAAAAATAAATAAAATCAAAATATGTTGCAAAATTCACACACACAGGTTGCACAATCCACAACAAGGGATTGCACAACTCACACCACTAGGTTGCAAAATTGTATTATGTAGAATATGTATATATATGAATATCAATATCAATATCAATATATATATAGGCCCTTATTCACATGAGGACACTAATATATAGAGGACTATGAGGTCACATCATAATCATCCATAGCATTATAATCAATGGTTGAGATTAAGTAAATATTACAGAATGATTCATGCCACTTTTATAGATTAAGGGCCAATAAGGCATTCAATATGAATTGTAATTAAGGTATGATTATAATTAACAAATAAAGAGTTGGAGATCATCAATAAATATGGTAGTGAGATGGAATTAGGTTTCGTATTAAATTTGTTTACTGTAAATTTGTGTTTATTAAACTTAAAATATTTATCTTGTGTTGTGTTTAGGATTATATTAAAACAGGTAGTGGTGAAAGATTAGAAAAGTTTATATATACCGTTGTGTGCCTATTCGCTTTAAATCGTGTGCGTGTATTTATCTGGCATGTATTACACTATAAATACATAATGAACAGACTGAAATTATAATTAGAGGTTAGATTGTATAATTTAATCAATATGGACACAAAGTGTACTAGTAGTTGTTGGATACCTGAATGGGAATTACTATCAATTGCATAAAGATGAAAACGTGAATATGAATATTACATATTTGCATGAGTATGAGAATGTGAATAACGGCGGATTACGATGATAATATTAGGTTGGACTACAATGTGTAAGAAATACTGTTTAATTATATGGTTTCTGTTTTTGGTTGTTATTGGCAAGAAGTAACCTTAGTTTTGATAAGAAGGAATTTTTTTTTAAAAAAATAAAAGGATGATTAATAAAATTGCATCACTATGATTGCATTTGTTGACCTAATTATTCGGTGATAACCTCTTGATCTGCAGTCAAATGCTCTACCACTGAGCTATAGGCCCCAATTGGTGAACAAAAAACATAAAAAATTAAAAGTACATCGGTTCTTATAAAATATAAAATGTGTCAAAACCTCAAATTATATTGATCATTGGTATTTCCCAGCAAAAGCATCAATGATTCATTGATGTTAAAGGAGAGTATTTTTATCTGAATATTATTTATAGCCGTCCTGAATATTTAATAGAGTCGCAATTAAGGCTGGTAACTGCGTAACTCTAACACGTAGAGGCGGAGTCTAAAAACTTGTATTTTTAGATGACAAAGAAAAACCATAGTTATAACTTGAGAATGTAGATTAGATAAATTTCATCTTGTAATCTTAACTGATAATTAGAGGACTATAAGAGGTAAATCAGTTTAGGTTATACTCACTTATCCATAATTGGTCGTCTCAAACTAAGAAAATCAATATACTGCTTTCACTTAGAGTCGAAATTGAAAATTTGTGGTTACCAAGTAAATAGTACGATGTTATCAAAGTTAATTTAAAAAAAAAAAATAGAAGAAGTTGAGTTTTAAGATTTGGATTTTATTGGTACGTTTTTATTAGACTTTAATTTCTATGATGCAATTTTAAAAGAGAAAATTGTTAACTAATTAATAGCCAATTCAAACTAAATTAATATGGTCAAGTTTGACATCGCGTCAAAATAAATGTTGACACCGCGATGGACAATGAGCGACATAGGATGGGTCTAGGGTGGGCTGTGCGGGAAGAGGGAGGTGAAGTGCTTGGTCTGGGGTGGCAACTAATGGAGTATGCTTTCTCAGTCCGTGAGGCGGAGGCGGTAGGGGTTAGGGAGGTTTTGAGTTGGGTCAAAGAGAAGGGGTGGACTCGGGTGATTGTGGAAACTGATGCGCAGCTTGTTATTACGGCGGTTAATGGTGGGTTATGTAGTAGCCCTTTTGGTTTGATTGTTCAGGACATTCGTTTCCTGCTAGACCAGTTGGTTTTGGTTAATTTATGTTTTGTTAAACGGGAAGCAAATATGTTAGCCCATGCTATTGCAAAGACGTCCTCAGGTGCTTCAAGTAGTGGCGCTGTGGCGTACTTTGATTGTATTCATCGGTTTATTTCCTGTATTGTTTGTTCGGACCTTTTGAGGAACTAATATATTTCGTGGTTGTTTTTCCCAAAAAAAACAAAAAAAACAAAAAAAACAAAAAAACCAAATTGTACCCTTGTGTGCGAGCACAACCTAAACCCAACACCCAATATTAGGGGTAAGAAGCAAGTTGGTATAGTTAGACTTTTTCATCTATTACATCATTGTCCTGATGCAATTCCGTATTACATTTGGTAAAACTAAAAGGTAGCATTTTCTTAAAGAAATTAGTTTGTCTTTTTGAATTGAACCTAATTTAGAAATATAAATATAACTTTCCGTATAGTATTACATTTCGTAAAAATAGAAGCTAGCATGCATTTGCCTAAAGAAATTTGTTTGTCGTTTTGAATTAGTCCATTGCCTACATGTCCATAAATAGAGAAAGCCCTTTAGGATAGACACAAGAAAAAGAAAAACAAACGAGCTGAGAATAGAATGGGGGGAGCTCTTAAGCCGCAAATTTTACTGTGGACCGCGGTCCACCAAGCATTATGGTCCAATGACAAAACGACGTCGTTTTGATTAATGAAAATAGACTGACGAAACTGCCTCCTTTCTACGCAACTGGAATTTCCTTTCAAAAACAACTGCAATATCAGTTCAATACAACTGTAGTACCAGACGGATGAAACGACCTCCGACAACTGCAATATCAATTCAACACAACTGTAGTATTAGTTAAACACAACTGTAGTATCAATTCAACACAACTGCAGTACCACTTATTAAAACGACGTCGTTTTGTGACCCTGGTCCACGGTATAAGAACTGCAGGCTGTTAAGCTGTGCTTGGTTTTAGTGGTGTCTGTGGTGGTTTCCACGGTGGCTTCCAACGTGAGGGCTACATATTATATCAACGGGTTTGCCCCCTCTCTTTCACCATAAATAAATAAATAGTAAAAATTTTCATCACTTTGCACAGTCCTTTTTTTTTTTTTTCCCCTTTTTTGATAAAGTATGGTTTTAAAAATTGAGATTTATTGTTCAAATGGAAGAATAAAAATATTTCTATTGAAATTATTATTTATTATATATTGAAAATAATTTGAATATAATAATTGCAATGTGAAAATTATTAATTGCTAAAAACTTGTGTGAGACCGTCTCACCATGAGACGGGTCGGATCGGGTTGGGTCAAAGTGCAAATGTAACACTTATATGCACAAATGTCATATGCTCAAATGTAATACTAATTATGAATAAAATTTTTGTTACTTATTAGGGTAAATGTAATACTCTTAAGGGAAAATACAATACTTTTATATTTCAATTTAAAAGTGTTACATTTTTCCTCAAAAGTATTATATTTGCCCTTATAAGTGAGAGGCACTTGTCAACATTACTTATTATGAAAAATGTAATACTTTTTCTCTTATAAGTAACAAAAATTGTATTTTTGATTAGTGTTATGTTTGAGCATATAAGTGTGAGATTTGCACATATAAGTATGACATTTGCATGGTGTTTTGACCCGACCCGACCCGTCTCACGAATAAGGATCCGTGAGACGGTCTCACACAAGTGTGACCCAATGATTTTTAAATTGATGTGGCTCTATCAAGTCTCATTCCATCACTGATCACAATTACAACAAGCACCTTTCGGAAATAGCAATTCAAACATATAAAACAAGAAATTAAAAATCTCTATTTATTTTGTTTTATTTTTATGGCTCCTTTCCCCTTTCCTATATATCAAAATTACATCACATATGAACTGTCCAAAGGGCATAAACAGTTTTCTTTTATTTTAACCATTTCAACTTATTGAAGAAAAAAGAAAAGGAAAAATGTAAGAAAATAGGTGACTTCTTTCAAAATTACCCTCTATTTATTTTATTTTATTTTATTTTATTTTATTTTTGTGACATGGTGGCAATCAACATAGTGACACCATGGTAGGTGGCACCGAAGCTTATTTGTGTACTTAATTATGTTATACAAATTTGCACACTTTAATACTAATTTATAGGTCGTGTCTCTTTCCTCACTATCCTCTTGAAACTTGAAAGGTAGAATTGTGTCTCTTTGGGTTGTTATTTAAGAGGTTTTTGTTGGCCGTGGTGAAAATGTTGATTCTTAGTGACAGTGAAAATGTAGGAGGTAGACTTGGTGTTTTGAGATGTGTTTAGTGGTAAGAAGGTTCTATAGGAGATGGTAGGGTGGTGGTTGTGATTTCGACCACGGTGTTGCTCTTGGGGTTTGGTGGTGAGGGAGATGGTAATAATGGCAAAAGCGGTGATGTTTTTGAGCTTATGTATGTACTCTCCAATCATTGTTCCATCTTCCATGGTCTACACATTTATGTTAAATCATAAATAAAAAGTACATTTTAATATACTAAAATTATTACATTATTTGTATACATAAAGACATAAAGTACATTATTTAAAAGTACATAATTTTTTTTATATTATCAAATAATCAACATTTAGCCAAGCACCTTGTGCCTAGATGACAGAGTAGTGGTTCTCTCATATTGGAGGTCATGAGTTCAAGCCTCATTGGAGTACTCTCCAATAGGTTGAGAAAAAACTACATTCAGTATATATACAAATTATGTACTTCTAATATATTAAAAATGTATATTGCATTCATGGTTTACACAGTTATGTGGACCATGGTCCACACAATAATTTGCCTATAAAGATGGACTGGGTTAGGTCTATTTCGGTCAGGCCCAGTGTACTTAAAAATAAAAAAGGACTTCCTTTAAAATTATTTGGATTTTTTTGGACTTATTTAAAGTATTTAGATTAATTTTTTTTGGGCCTTTATTTCTAAAAAAACCCATATAGTCATAAAAATAAGCGCCTAAATCCAAAACCAAGCAAAACTAATATGAGCCTTTGAATAAAAATAAAGAATGGTTAGGATCTGATCTCACCTAATTCTAATCATATATATATATATATATATATATATATATATATATATATATATATATATATATAGAATTTTATTCAAATGTGGCCGCGCCCTTACGTGCGGCCGTACGGTTTACACCACTCAATGTTAAGAAATGCACCACTCAATGTTACGAAATGCACCACTCAATAACATTGAGTGGTGTATTTCGTAACATTGAGTGATGCATTTCTTAACATTGAGTGGTGCATTTCTTAATATTGAGTGGTGTAAACCGCACGGGAAGGCGCGGCCACATTTGAATAGAAATAGAAATATATATATATATATATATATAGACACACAAATTTATATACTTTATAATAGGATTTATTTTGATTTAAATAAATAGAATTTTTGTGTAAAAATTTCAGGGTGTCACATGGTATCCCTGGGAAGGTAAACGTGAAAGTGTAGGAAGACCGGAATGATCGCTGAGGATGCCAAGTCACTATGCGATTATGTGGTTAATATTTTGCTTAGTCCATTATTATTCTTTTCCAATTTAAGAATTGTAATAAGCCTAATAAGGGTGTGAAGAATTTATCCAGTATCTTATACCTTTCTTCTTCTTCTATGGAGTTGTGTTCTTTACTTGAAAAAGGACAATCTGATATAGTCGAGTGGCTATTGTATCACTTGAATTGAAATTTTTGACATAAAATGATTAAATGAATGGTAAGGTATATATATTAATCTTGTTATTCTAAAAATGTAAAATGATTGACCATATAGATTTTATGTGATAGTAGAGAACGGAATTGCTAGTAATATACATTCTTGCTCAAAATACCTTACAACTGTTAAACATTGTGCAAGGTCTTAGAGAGGCAAAGAGAAATAGTACAAAGGAAAGCAAAGCTAACAAAAAAAAAAAAAGTAAGTAAAGCATGAATTAACTTTATTGCAACACATTATAATTACTGGAACTCTCTAATAAACGAAAGCTTAAAATGAAGAAATCTAAACCTTTAAGTTAAAGTATTGAAATCACAAGATGAAATATAGAATTAACCATTTTCTTTTCTTGAAACTAAATAGTAAAATTATTCATGCACATTCCTTCATACAAATTAAATATTAAATAAATACAAAAACCTTTGATATTTTAGAAGAATTCCTAGATTCTATAAATAATGCCTTAGTCAAATCACAATTACACAAATAACAAAATAGTTATAGCTATATATCCAACTTGCTGAAATAGCTTAGAGAGGATAGCTAGGTAAAATGTAGAAAAGACATCTAATACATTGTAAAGCAGTGTTAAATGTAGCAGCCAGTCAGGGATTGCATCGCCTCCCGACGATGCCTACTAGAACAGTAAGCTAAGCCCGTGCAGATTAATATGGTATATTTTAACTAAATGAATTGTAGAAATTTATTCTTATTTAGTTAAACATACATTTTTATATGTTACAAATCATTTATATTTTTGTTTGGACAACTTTAGTCAAGTTGGTCAGGACAAATTATACTATAGATCAGGATCTACCTTGCATTGTGGACTCAGATCCAAAATACATATTGTGTACCAATTAACCATTTATGTGATGTAAATAAATTGAAGCCAAATAACATGTTAACTACAGACAGATAAAATGGTAACTACAGACACAAAAACTGTTAATTGCAAGTACCGATTATGTTAACTACGGAGTACATGTCAACATGTGTATCTGCGTTTAACAATTTATGTGCCTCTAGTTACGAATTTATATGTCTATACTTAACATGTTATGTGTTTTTAATTTATTTACAGACACATAAACAGTAATTGCATGTACAGAATATGTCCATTGCAGAAACATATATAATTTTTGGATCAAGGTCTACAATGCAAGATAAATCATGATCAATGAGATAACAATTGGTTGGTCAAATTGTTGGCTTGGTAACAACAAAGTTTCAAATTTTACGCCCAATGTGAATGATCTATTGGCATTCAGCTAGAGTCACAATGTGAGATTTACCTAATTGACATCATTACCGAGCAAATGTATATGTTGGGTCACCATTGATTTCTTTTTACCTTGAAATTTGTTTTGCTTGGATGCGTGTGCCCAAGCTACCATGTGCATGCCATCCATAACATTCATACATTTCTATCACCAATATTGCAATATTATTATTAGATTAGTTATATAAATAATTTTACTAATTGTATTAATATTTTGTACAACTACTAATTATACCATTTGATACCATAACCCTCAATAGAAGGATACTAGATTAAGTTAGTCAAGCCGCCACCAACACAATTTAATAGAGTTTGGCGAGGATGGCTATTAATAGTGTCTTTAAATGCGTGTTAAATATATTGGCCTAGTATAGATACTAGCTAATAATGTGGTACATACCAGAGAAGACAAGTCATTCTTGTCTACTTAATCAACCAAAAACATTAACCATGCTGAATTTTATTATTAAATATTAACTCACAAATGCGTTATTATTATATGAAATAAAACTATACTTTTTTAAATTTAATTATTTCACAGTCTCCAAAAATCTAAAATCTATAATAGGATGAACGGAACTAACGAAAAAAAATTTCTTGTTATTATGTAGACCTAGATTTATATACTTTTCACCTTGCAAGGTGGATCCGAATTTTACTTACTATTGCAATCAGGGTTATCCCCATTAAAACAAAATTTCTTGTTATTATGTAGACCTGGATTTATATACTTTTCACCTTGCAAGGTGGATCCGAATTTTACTTAGTATTGCAATCAGGGTTATCCCCATTAAAACAAAAATATTTAATAAAGGGCCCAACCAGATTTGAACTGGTGACCTCTCGATCTGCAATCAAATGCTCTACCACTGAGCTATAGGCCCCACTTGCTAAGTAAAAAACATAAAAACGTATTGATTATTATAAAATATAAAATGTGTCAAAATCACAAATTATATTGATTATGGGTATTTCCCGGCAAAAGCATCCATAATTCATTGATGTAAAAGGACAGTATGTATTATTATCTGAATATTATTTACGGCCGTCCTAAATATTTAATAGAGTCGCAATTAACGCAGGTAAAAACTGCGTAACTCTAGCACGTAGAGCCAGAATCTAAAAACTTGTTTGTTAGATGACGAAGAAAAACCATAGCTACAATTTGAGAATGAACATTAGATAAATCTCGTCTTGTGATTATAGCTGACAAAGGGTCATAAAGAGGTAAATCAACCTAGATTATCCATAATTGATCATCTCAAACTAAGAAACTCAATAGGCCGCTCCACTAGGAGTTGAACTTGGAACTTTGTAATTACCAAGTCAACAGTCTAATT
This sequence comes from Ipomoea triloba, assembly GCF_003576645.1. Lineage (NCBI taxonomy): Eukaryota > Viridiplantae > Streptophyta > Magnoliopsida > Solanales > Convolvulaceae > Ipomoea > Ipomoea triloba. The sequence goes on from NC_044924.1 coordinate 26,801,077, forward strand.
AAGTTATCAAAGTTAATTTAAAAAAAAAAAAGGATGGTTGCATTTTAAGATTTGTTATTTCGTTATTATTAGACTTTAATTTATATGATGTAATTAAAAAAAATTGTTAACTAATAGCCAATTCAAACCAAATATGGTCAAATTAGATCATGTTTGTTTGTTTGTTTTTTCTGTTTGTTTTTAGGAAAATTGTAATTTATGCCCCTCCATAATATGCTAATTATCAATGTTACTCCTGAATTATTAGTGGTGTAAATATTGACCTCAATTTTTAAAACGATACATATATTGCCCATCTCGTACCGACGAGAGGAGCAATATTTATACTACGAGAATGACAATATATGTACCATTTTAAAAATTGAGGGACAATGTTTACATCATTAATAATTCAGGAGTAACATTAATAATTGGCATATTATGGAGGGACATAAATTACAAATTCTTTTTTTTTTTAAAATGTAACTATAATATAGTTGTCACGAAACATAAATATTGGCAATAACTTTTAAATTTTAAAAATTTTGTTATAATTGTTGCAAGATATACGGTTGATATAAGTGTTCCAATCTTTAGACAAACGTTAAAAGTACAAGGACAAAAATGCAACTTCATACAAAATTTGTGGACCAAAAAGGTAAAGGTTTAATACACACAAAAATAAATAACCTGGATCAAATTATAATCTATATTGCAAACAGTGAAACAGACATGCTTGTTATATATACTAGTATACTGACGTTATTTCTAATACTACCCAGTGTAATCAAACATAGCATGCATGATTTGATACATGATCTAATACAATAAACTGTACTGATTGACACTTTTAAAAACAATTTATGAAATTTGAACATAACTTTAATTTTATATTTTCTTTAATTTGATAACCCGGGTTTCCGAGCTTCACATGACTATATTCTGAACCTGTTAATTAGGGAAATTTATATCATGGACCAGGACCCACATAGTATTATGGATCATGGATTAAAATAACGAAGTACAGAATTTAATAACACAAAACACAAAAAATCACAACACAAGACACATAACATAGTATTATGGACCTATATGGATTGAAAAGACGAGGTACAAAATTTATACTCCTAAAGTATAGAATTTTATAACACAAGACACAAAAAATCGTAACACAATACACATACATATGTTATATATTTACTTATTTTTCAAATGTGATTTAGATACATAATTTCTGTTCATAGGCACAAAATTTTCCAACACAAGATACAGAAATTCATAACATACATAAGACACAGTTACTAGTTTATTTCAAGTATAAAATTTATACTCATAAAGTACAGAATTTCATAACGCTAGACACAAAAATTCATAACATAAAACACAAACACATGAACTAGGGTTCATAGTGCAGTGTGAACCCTGATCCACGATTTAACGATTGATTAATTAGCCCACAAGCTCATGAAGAGATAAATTGAGTTAATCTAGTTTGAAAGTTAAAAATCAAATTGTACCTTTGTGTGCAAGGAGCACAACCTAAACACAACCCCCAATATTCGTGGTATGATGTAAATTTGTAGTGAGACTTTTTCATCTATTACATCATTGCCCTGAGGCAATTCCGTATTACATTTGGTAAAACTAAAAGGTAGCATTTTCTTAAAGAAATTAGTTTTGTCTTTTTGAATTAAACCTAATTTAGAAATATAAATATAATTTTCCGTATTACATTTCGTAAAAATAGAAGCTAGCTAGCATGCATTTGCCTAAGGAAATTAGTTTGTCGTTTTGAATTAGTCCATTGCCTACATGTCTATAAATAGAGAAACCCCTTTAGGATAGACACAACAAAAAGAAACACAAAAAAAGCTTATAACAAGTGAAAGGTTATCAATGGAGAGAGCTGTTAAGGTGTGCTTGGTTTTGGTGGTCTCTGTGGTGGTTTCCGCGGCGGCGCAGAGCGCTTCCAACGTGAGGGCTACATATCATCTGTATAATCCTCAGAATATCAACTGGGATTTGAGGGCGGCGAGCGCCTACTGCGCCACCTGGGATGCAAACAAGCCGTTGGAGTGGCGGAAGAAATATGGGTGGACTGCCTTTTGTGGCCCCGCGGGAGCTCATGGCCAGCCATCTTGTGGCAAGTGTCTAAGGGTATTATTCAACTATCTTTCTTACTTTTCGATTCTAAGTTATAGGGTAATTATAGAATTCTTCCCTAATTATTAGTTGTGCTCACTTTTCGTCCCTAAGTTATTACTGACATTAGGACTTTTCGTCTTTTTATTAACTTTTTGTGCTCACTTTTCGTTCCTAAGTTATACTAACGTTGCAAATTTAATCTCTAATGTTTTGTTAGTAAAAGGAAGAAAAGTGCAACACTAATGATAGATTAGAAACGAAAAGTAAGCAAGACTGACCTACAATTAGGGATGAATTCTACAATTACTCTATAACTTAGGGACAAAGACTGTAATTTTTTTTATTTTTAAAGAATAATTATACCTTTTGTTCTTAAGTTATAAATCAAATTTAAATTCAATTTATGATTATCATGAGTTGTAGTTTTTGCTTTTAAATAGGCATAAAAGTAATTATTTTTGTCATTTAGATGATGAATATAGTCATTTATTGAAGTTATATTTTTGACCCCAAATATTTTTTTAAATGATGAAAACAGAATATCTGTTACTAATTAAAGGCCAAGATTTTAGTTCATTATAATTACAAACTAATCTTACATTTGTCCTATAACTTATAAGTAATATTGCACTTATAAAAGAAAATGCAATATTTTTGATAAAAATTAATACTTTTATATTTTTTATATAATTAATAAACATTTTATTCCTGATTTAGTATTGCATTTGCTAGTATAAGTTTTACATTTATATAAACCCGATCCGTCTTACGGACAAAGATTCGTTTGTGTGACACAAGTTTTTGCTTTATTTAAATATATAAAACGTAAATGAAACAAAATTGAAAGTTCTTTATATTTCTTATTTTAATATGCAGGTTAAAAATAGGGATGGCGGAGCCCAACAAACGGTGAGGATCGTTGATCAATGTGCCAACGGAGGGCTGGATTTGGACGTGAACGTGTTTAAACGTTTGGATACTAACGGGCAGGGATACGCTAAGGGGCACCTCATGGTTGACTACCAATTCGTCTCCTGTTAAAACCACTCAAATACAAATATTCTCATGCCATTAACAACCCATTTCGGATCCGCAGGTCTAGAAGTCAATAATTATGTTGTAGAATAAAAGGGGATGAGCTTTTTGTGACGATTTAATTTGTATCAAAAAGTAATCCCGTATTGTGTTGTGATATATACATAGAATAAAAGGCAATGAGAAGTAACCCGGCCCCGTATTGTGCTAAAGAATAAAAGGCTGAGCTTTTGTGACGATTTGCATTATTTTTTATTTTTTTTTCATTATGATGCATAAAGCTAAGGATTAGATAAAGTTACAAGAAAAATAAAATCACTAAAATCATTTACCATCTAATATTACGTTAAAAAAGTGAACATTAGTAACTTTGTGGCATTGGTCGGTGAGCTAAGAAGTGATATTTAAGATTTGCTTCAGGCAGTATGATGGGATTCGATTTCTGCTATATACATTATTGACAGTTTAGATTTAGGATGAGCTCTTTGTGTGGTGTTTGGTGTTTAATTTTGAAGTTAGACTTGTTCAGTTTACCTCTTTATGGGTATGTGCACGTGCTCATGTGATCTCCTTATTAATCGATATTGACTTGTTTAACCACTATCAGCTATTTGACTTGGTTAAATAGCCAAAGTGTTTGATTAATTGACTTTTTGTAGCAACTTATTGCTTCAAAATGCTAAAATCAAAAAGCTGCTCAAAGCAACTTTTTCGATCAGTTTTTTGAAAAAGTCATTTTGCATGTAAAAAGCTATCCGGCAAACAACTTTATACAATTAGCTAATGTTATCAACTAGTCAAACTTACTTACCCAATTAACTAATAGTTATCAACTAACAACTATTACCGAACACCGCCATAGTCCAACAAAGCCATGAAACATGGATTATTAAAAAAAAGAAAAAAACAAAAGAAAAGAAAGAAGAACATTAGTTGGTGACTTACTGAGTTACTGACTCATATGGGAAAATAGCAAAAATAAAAAAATAAAAATAAAAAATTCATTCAAAGATAGAAAATTAGCAACGCAGTCACTGAATTGATGGAAATTTGTTGCTTAATTAGTCAAAATTTCCTGCTATATATACTAATTAAGATAAGATAAATATGCATGAATAATATAATGCACACCACCCAACCATTGAATGAAGTTTCAGGTCTTGAAGTCAATGTCAAGATTCATCATCAATAATAAAAATCTATTTTCAACCACCATCCACTGCTGGATCGATTGAGAAGAGAAGTTGAGATCGATTGTGTAAAATAACTAGGATAAAAATCCGTATTATTCAACCATAATCTAGAGACAACTTGTATGTTGAAAAATAATATCACTGACTTATTATAGTTGGTATACTGTACACATGTTATTGAAGTTATATCAAGTATTATGAGCGCTTATGCCAATAATACTGAGTACAATCAAGCATTGTATATATAATTATATCTGCTATAAAAGACACTATATATAACAATGGACACCAAGTAGTGTATGCATAATAAGTGAAAGGATATGAATAAATGGAGAGAGTTTCTGAGCTGTGCTTGGTTTTGCGGGTCTTTGCGGTGGTTTCCGCGGCGGCGCAGAGCGATTCTCTAACGAAAGGGCTACCTATATACTCTTTCCGTCTCGAAATGAATGTCTCATTTGCTTTTTGCACGCTTTTTAAGAAATTAAAGTAAATATGACGTGCTTTCTAATTATGTCCTCAACTTTTTCACTTTTGGAAATAAAAACAATAAAGAAAGCAAAAGTCATAAGGGTAAATTGGAAAAAGTAGAATGATTGTGATATTCAATTTTGGGAAGAGGACAACATTTTGGGACAAATTAAAAAGGAAAGTAAGACAGGTAAAATTGGACAGAGGGAATATCAATTTACCATAAATATTGATTTAGTGGTAACATAATGTTTCACCCTGGATATCTTTTGCAACAAGCTAAGTGAGCCGAAGTAATTTGGTTTAGAGAATTAATGGAGCAATCAGTGCAACTAACAAACAATATAATTAAGTGTTAGGGAATGAATTAACAAGCACTGCGGAAGCGGGTACGGTGATCGCGAATTGAGAATTATTGTAGGAAGTAATAATATGGGAGAAATATAAAATGACAAATAAATGAGATATTAATTTTGGGGAGATTGAAATATAACTCTCTATAATTATTGTAAAGGAAATATTACAATAAAGAAATTGCTAAGCTTAAATTGGAAATTAAAGAAAGCTAGCAAATGAAAGAAATCCTACGTGAGAATGAACTAGAGAGAATGAAGAGGGAATTGATGTTGGGATGCCTTCTCCTGCTGAACATAGCTCTATTTATACTAGCAAAAGGGGAGCAAAGCATGATGGAGAGCCATGTGATTGTGAGTTGGAGATGACACCATGTGATGAGGAGTGAGCTGTGATTATAGAGACCATGTGTGTGGTATGTGCAGCCATGTGAAGGAAGATTTGGCCACATGCATAATTATACTAACAATCTCCACCTTGGACAAATCCACTAGGAATTTCAACAACTGGAACAACCAACTAAATTCAAGCAATGTTTGAATTTAGCAATAGGTAGTGGCTTGGTAAGCATGTCCGCTGGGTTCTCCAAAGTGTGAACTTTCTGAACAATGATATCTCCTGCAGCTACAACGTCGCGGATGAAATGGTATCTGACATCAATGTGTTTGGTTTTGGCGTGATATGTATCATTCTTGGTGAGATGAATAGCACTCTGACTATCAGAAAACACAGTAGTCTGACCCTGTGAAACACCAAGTTCCATAACCAAACCTCGTAGCCAAGTAGCTTCTTTGACACCCTCTGTTGCTGCAATATATTCCGCTTCAGTTGTGGATAGAGCAGCAATAGACTGAAGCGTAGCTTTCCAACTGATAGCACAATTACAGAGAGTGAAAATATAACTAGAAAGCGACCAGCGTCTGTCAAGATCACCACCATAATCAGAATCCACAAAGCCCATAATATTAGTAGATACAGAAGAATTCTTATCAAAAACCAAGCCCAAAGAAGATGTACCCTTCAAATACCGTAAAATCCATTTAACGACATTCCAATGTTTCTTACCAGGGTTATGCATATATCGGCTCACAACACTTACAGCATAAGCCAGATCAGGTCTAGTGCATACCATAGCATACATAAGACTTCCAACAGCACTTGAGTAAGGAACCCTTTTCATATACGCCACATTAGCTTCTGACTTAGGGCATAATTCAGAAGACAGCTTAAAGTGTGCACCAAATGGAGTAGACACAGGTTTACAATTTGACATATTAAATCGATCAAGCACCTTATCAACATACTTTTTCTAGGATAGAAAAAGTTTTCCAGCTTGACGATCCCTGTGTATCTCCATGCCAAGAATCTTCTTTGCTGCACCAAGGTCTTTCATCTCAAACTCATTGCTAAGTTGAGACTTCAACTTAGTAACAAGAGAAATGTCAGGAGAAGCAATGAGCATATCATCAACATAAAGTAATAGATAGATAAAAGACACATTAGAAAATTCTTTAAAATAGACACAGCTGTCATATTGGCTTCTTGAGAAACCTTGCCCTAACATAAAAGCATCAAACCGCTTATACCATTGCCTTGGAGCTTGCTTCAACCCATAAAGTGATTTCTTCAGGCGACAGACACAATGTTCCTTTCCAGGAACTTCAAACCCCTCAGGTTGATACATGTAAAGTTCCTCATCAAGTTCTCCATGTAGGAATGCAGTCTTTACATCAAGTTGCTCCAACTCCAAATTAAACAGAGCAACAAAAGCAAGTAATACACGTATAGAGGTATGACGAACAACTGGAGAAAAAATCTCATTAAAGTCAATACCTTCACGTTGATCGAAACCTCGAACAACCAACCGTGTTTTCCACCTTGCTTTCTCAACCCTAGGGATGCCTTCTTTCATCTTGTAAATCCACTTGCAACTCAATGGGCGTTTACCTTTAGGCAACTCTACCAGCTCCCATGTCTCATTCTTGTGAAGACTTTCAATCTCCTCTTGCATAGCAACCAACCACTTGGACGAGTTGGCACAGGAAATAGCCTCGGAATAGCAAGATGGATCACCATCAACCTCCTGTGCAATTGAAAGTGCATAAGCAACCAAGTGGGTTTCATCATCATACCTTGAAAGTGCATAAGCAACCAAGTGGGTTTCATCATCATACCTAGCAGGTTTTGTAACAACCAAGTGGGTTTCATCATCATACCTAGCAGGTTTTGTAATTACCAAGTGGGTTTCATCATCATACCTAGCAGGTTTTGTAATTATCCTGTGGGTTTCATCATCATACCTAGCAGGTTTTGTAATTATCCTCCTAGGTCGATCTTGAGCAATCGAATACTCTCGTTGTGGCTCGACGAGAGGTGCGGTACTAGTAGATGCATCATCATTGACAATAGTAATATTGTCATTGGACCTCAAATCGAACTCCACCTTCTCTCCAGTACTCTGCTTATCACCTATACTGGGTATAATAGAATCTTTTCCAGAAGAAAGTAATGCATTTTCATCAAAAAAGATCTTTTGAAAATCAGGAGACCATAGATGATACCCTTATGATTCAGAAGCATAACCAAGAAAAATGCATTTGATAGCTCTCGGGTTTAATTTACCTGTACTGGGATGAGCATATGCAGGACATCCAAAAACTCTTAAGATAGAGTAATCAACAGGATTACCTGACCAAACTTCTTTTGGAATTCTGAAATCAAGAGAAGAGTGTGGAGATCTATTTACCAAGTAACATGCAGTAGAAACAGCCTCGGCCCAAAAATCACGCCGTTTCCACAACCCAGCATTAGAGAGCATACAACGAGCTCTCTCCAGTAGAGTCCTGTTCATACGTTCTGCAACACCATTCTGCTGGGGTTTACTAGGCAAAGTCTTATGCCTAGCGATTCCATTGATTGTACAGAACTCATTGAACTCTGACTCACAGAACTCCAGTCCATTATCTGTCCTGAGCTTTTTGACCCTTTTCCCTGTCTGAGTTTCAACAAGTATTTTCCAATTTTTGAAAGTAGAAAATGCTTGATTTTTGTGTTTCAAGAAATAAACCCAGACCTTACGAGAAAAATCATCAATAATAGACATAAAATATCTACAGCCTCCTAGAGATTGGACCTTAGTCGGTCCCCATAAATCAGAATGAATATATTCCAATACATCTTTGGTACGGTGTGTAGCAGTAGAGAAACTAACCCTCTTTTGTTTCCCAAAAACACAATGCTCACAAAATTGTAATTTTCCCGTACCTGAATTTCCCAAGAGGCCTTGCTTGCTCAGGATATGCATGCCTTTCTCACTCATATGCCCCAGACGCATATGCCATAGTTGAGTGAGATCTGCGTCGTCCACCGATGATGAGACTGCTGCTGAACCTGTCACAGTACTGCCATGCAACACATACAAGCTTCCAGAACGAGAAGCTTTCATGAGAACAAGAGAGCCTTTTATCACCTTTAGAACTCCACCTTCAGCTATGTACTTACACCCCAAAGATTCCAAGGTGCCCAAAGATATCAGGTTNCCTTTCTCCTCAGATTTAATTTCTAAGTCAAATTTTTCTTTGGACAACAGATTTGACTTAACATCATTAAAAGTAAGGGTTTCCCGTTTACCATATAACATAATTTCTTTGAAATGCTTATATGATTTAGGGAGAGAAACTAGTAACAAAACAGCCCGATCCTCATCATCAATCTCAATATCAATATTCTCCAAATCCAATAAAATTGAATTAAATTCATCTAAGTGAGAATTGATAGAAGTACCTTCCTCCATACGGATTGTGTACAACCGCTCCTTCAGGCGTAACGTATTTGCCAGACTTTTGGTCATATAAAGCGAATCCAACTTGGACCATAAATCTGACGTAGTCTTCTCACTTACTACCTCACGTAGAATTGCTTTAGATAGGCACAATTGAATGGTTGAACGTGCCTTGTCATCCAGATCTTCCCATTGCTCATCTGTCATTGTAGTCGGCTTCTTGTGTTTCCCGGCTATTGCTCGTTTCAAACCGTTCTGGGTTAGAACGGCTTCCATCTGAACCTTCCAAATGGAAAAGCTAATTTTCCCATCAAACTTCTCGACATCAAACTTGGTGACAGTTGACATCTTTGAAAATAATTCTCAATTAAACCGCTCTGATACCACTTGTTAGGGAATGAATTAACAAGCATTGCGGAAGCGGGTACGGTGATCGCGAATTGAGAATTATTGTAGGAAGTAATAATATGGGAGAAATATAAAATGACAAATAAATGAGATATTAATTTTGGGGAGATTGAAATATAACTCTCTATAATTATTGTAAAGGAAATATTACAATAAAGAAATTGCTAAGCTTAAATTGGAAATTAAAGAAAGCTAGCAAATGAAAGAAATCCTACGTGAGAATGAACTAGAGAGAATGAAGAGGGAATTGATGTTGGGATGCCTTCTCCTGCTGAACATAGCTCTATTTATACTAGCAAAAGGGGAGCAAAGCATGATGGAGAGCCATGTGATTGTGAGTTGGAGATGACACCATGTGATGAGGAGTGAGCTGTGATTATAGAGACCATGTGTGTGGTATGTGCAGCCATGTGAAGGAAGATTTGGCCACATGCATAATTATACTAACATTAAGATAAGTGCACAGCGAAAATAATTGAAATAACAAACAATTGTAAAGATGGGGGACAGACATGGGCTCAACATGCTTCTTGCATCAACGCTATATGAAATCTAATCTCACACTAAGTCTCAGTCTCATTTGTCTCCTCATTCTCACACTAAATCTAACAAGCTGGTGGTGGCGGCCGGTTGTGGATGTGTGGTTATGGTGGTGGTTGTAATTGTGGTTGTGTGGTGGTGGTGTTGGTGGTGGTGGTGGTGGTGGTGGNTTCTAAGTCAAATTTTTCTTTGGACAACAGATTTGACTTAACATCATTAAAAGTAAGGGTTTCCCGTTTACCATATAACATAATTTCTTTGAAATGCTTATATGATTTAGGGAGAGAAACTAGTAACAAAACAGCCCGATCCTCATCATCAATCTCAATATCAATATTCTCCAAATCCAATAAAATTGAATTAAATTCATCTAAGTGAGAATTGATAGAAGTACCTTCCTCCATACGGATTGTGTACAACCGCTCCTTCAGGCGTAACGTATTTGCCAGACTTTTGGTCATATAAAGCGAATCCAACTTGGACCATAAATCTGACGTAGTCTTCTCACTTACTACCTCACGTAGAATTGCTTTAGATAGGCACAATTGAATGGTTGAACGTGCCTTGTCATCCAGATCTTCCCATTGCTCATCTGTCATTGTAGTCGGCTTCTTGTGTTTCCCGGCTATTGCTCGTTTCAAACCGTTCTGGGTTAGAACGGCTTCCATCTGAACCTTCCAAATGGAAAAGCTAATTTTCCCATCAAACTTCTCGACATCAAACTTGGTGACAGTTGACATCTTTGAAAATAATTCTCAATTAAACCGCTCTGATACCACTTGTTAGGGAATGAATTAACAAGCATTGCGGAAGCGGGTACGGTGATCGCGAATTGAGAATTATTGTAGGAAGTAATAATATGGGAGAAATATAAAATGACAAATAAATGAGATATTAATTTTGGGGAGATTGAAATATAACTCTCTATAATTATTGTAAAGGAAATATTACAATAAAGAAATTGCTAAGCTTAAATTGGAAATTAAAGAAAGCTAGCAAATGAAAGAAATCCTACGTGAGAATGAACTAGAGAGAATGAAGAGGGAATTGATGTTGGGATGCCTTCTCCTGCTGAACATAGCTCTATTTATACTAGCAAAAGGGGAGCAAAGCATGATGGAGAGCCATGTGATTGTGAGTTGGAGATGACACCATGTGATGAGGAGTGAGCTGTGATTATAGAGACCATGTGTGTGGTATGTGCAGCCATGTGAAGGAAGATTTGGCCACATGCATAATTATACTAACATTAAGATAAGTGCACAGCGAAAATAATTGAAATAACAAACAATTGTAAAGATGGGGGACAGACATGGGCTCAACATGCTTCTTGCATCAACGCTATATGAAATCTAATCTCACACTAAGTCTCAGTCTCATTTGTCTCCTCATTCTCACACTAAATCTAACAAGCTGGTGGTGGCGGCCGGTTGTGGATGTGTGGTTATGGTGGTGGNATAAATACAGGAGAATATGGTGGTGGTGGTGATAGTGGTGAGAGGGGGGGGGGGGGGGGGGGGGGGAATAATTCGGAAACTAATTTGAAAAGAGATGAGAGAGAAGATAAATACAGGAGAATATGGTGGTGGTGGTGATAGTGGTGAGAGTGTGGGGGGGGGGGGGGGGGGGAATAATTCGGAAACTAATTTGAAAAGAGATGAGAGAGAAGATAAATATAGGAGAATAAAATATTCATAAAATATCTTTTGACTAAATTATCCACTATTTCTCTTCGACTTTATTTTTATTGAATACCCAAACATGTAAAAATCCAAAAAATTGACTTCTGAAAGTAATTTTACAAGTTTTCAAGCAAACCCTTATTTCTATCATAATGGTACTTTTTGCCTTGTCACCTATTCTTTTTAGGTTGTCATTACTGCATTATACGACTTTATCATGCCATATCATTATTGTCACATCATTATATTCCAAACAATATTATCACCTAATGTACCACATTATCATTTTGCATGTCATATCAATATTATTGCCACATCGGAGGCAACCAAGTTAAGTTTCTCATACAATTGGCTTGATTGTCAAAAGATTCCAAATTCGACTTCCCGTGCAAAATATAATACTTTTACATCAAAATATAAAAGTATGATATTACATTTTTCTCAAAATTAAAGTATTACATTTTCTCATATAAGTAATAAATATTTTATTCCCGATTTAGTATTATAGTATCTCAAACAAGTTTTTGCCTTATTTATGTTGATATTTTGATCTTAACAATATAATGAAAGGGCAAAAATACCCTTATTAATATTCTTAATAATGGAAGGACAAATATATCCTTAGTAATTTAAGATTCCAACCAGATTGATTTTTTCATACAAGAGGGGGGGTTTAGGCTATGTTTGGCAAACCTAGCTGAAAAGATAGCTAGCAGCTGAAAACTAAAAAGCTATAAGCTCGAAGCTGAAATCTGAAGAGCTGTTAAGCTAGCTAGTTGTTATGCTTCAAAGTGTTTGGTAAAATTAGCTTTTTGATAAGCTCATAAATGTAAAAAGACTAAAAAGGACATCTTCATACAATTTAAATAATTTTAAATTTAAATAGGTTTGTTTATATATTAAAATATAAAATAATGAAATCAATATACTTAAATAAAATATAAAGTAAGAACATATATTTGAAAATATATAAAGTAAAAAAAATGTTTAAAATTCATAAGATTAGTTTATACAAAAGTTAATGTTCAAACACAAATGTCAAACTGAAATTACAACCAAACATAATGAAAAAAAAAATGTTAAAAGAGTTTTAATTGAGAGGGGTAAAAGATGTCATTTATTTAAAATAATAAGGATAAAGATGAAAAAAATTTAAAAAACTACTAGCTTATTTTTGAAAAGTTATCTCAAGTAGCGTTTCAAAATAAGCTCTTATTTTAAAAACATTACCAAACGGAGCTTATAGCTTATTAGTAGCTTAAAATAAGGTATAAGCTCCTAAATAAGCTCTGCCAAACAGAGTCTTAAACTCCTAACCACTTAAGAGATGAGAGTGCACAACCACTCATGTCAACTAAATTGATTAATTTAAAAATTTTAATTGTATGAATTACACAGATGATGTTTAAGTCTGCTTCTTTTTTGGTTGGGTTTGCCCCCTCTCTTTCACCATAAATAAATAAATAAAAATTTTCATCACTTTGCACCGCCTTTTTTTTTTTTTTTTTTTTTTNTTTTTTTTTTTTTTTTTTTTTTTTTTGTAGAGTATGGTTTTAAAAGTTGAGATTTATTGTTCAAATGGAAGAATAAAAATATTTCTACTGCAATTATTATTTATTATATATTGATAATAATTCTATTATAATTATTGCAATGTGAAAATTATTAATTGTTAAAATGATTTTTAAATTTGATGTGGCTCTATCAAGTCTCATTCCATCACTGATCACAATTACAACAAGCACCTTTCGCAAATAGCAATTCAAACATGTAAAACAAGAATTTAAAAATCTCTGATCTATTTATTTGTTTTATTTTTATGGCTCCTTTCCCCTTTCCTATCAAAATTACATCACATATAAACTGTCAAAAGGGCATATACAGTTTTCGTAATAGGCATCTTTGACATCTCTCACTCTAATGTCACTAAAAAAATTATTTTAACCATTTCAACTTATTGAAGAAAAGAAGGAAAAATGAAAGAAAATAGGTGACTTCTTTCAAAATTAACCTCTATTTATTTATTTATTTATTATTATTATTATTATTTTTTTGCGACATGGTGGCAATCAACATAGTGATACCGTGGTAGGTGGCACCGAAGCCTTATTTTTGTACTTAATTGTGTATTTGATTCAGTGTTATACAAATTTGCACTCTTTAACAATAATAGGTCGTGTCTCTTTCCTCTCTATCCTCTTGAAACTTGAAAGGTAGAATAATGGCAAAAGCGGTGATGGCACCTGTAGTGATATTACTTGCACACAATATTATAAGTTAGGGTTTTTTAGAATTAAATTTAATTTTTGGGCCTTAAAGTATCTGTTCTGATGTTTTTGAGCTTATGTGTGTGTGAATATATATATATATATATATATGCTCTCTCCAATAATTATTCTATGGACCATGGTCTACACATTTGTGTTAACCATAAATAAAAAGTACATTTTTAATATACTAAAAGTACATCATTTTTTTTATATATTATCAAATAATGTACATTCAGTATATATATATATATATAATGTACTTTTAATATATTAAAAATGTATATTCTATTCATGGTTCTCACAGTTATGTTGACCATGGTCCATACAATAATTTGCCTATAAAGATGGGTTGGGTTTGACCCATTTAAAGTATTTGGATTAACTTTCCTTGGGCCTGTATTTCTAAAAATCCTTTCTCTAATATTATATTATATTTTGGGTCTATGATTATCATGGTTGCAAAAATCGCGCCTAGGCGCTAGGTCGTGGGACAGCTACGCCCACTTACCCCTTCGCCACCGCCACCCCCACCCTACCCCTACACTATACAATCAAAATGGATAGTGAAAAACTTTGATATTGTATAATCTAAAACTCCTAACCAGGATTACCCCATTAAAACAACCTAACTAGGTTTAAACTAGTGACCTCTCAATCTACAGTTGAATGCTCTACCAATAAGCTAATTACCCCAATCAGGCTAATTACCCCAATCAGTGAGTACAAAACAAAAAAATACATAGGTTATTATAAAACACAAAAAGTGTCAAAAACTCAAATTTTATTTATCATGGGCACTTCCCAGCAAAAGCATCCAAGATTAATTAATGCAAAAGGACTGTATTTTTATCTGAATATTATTTACGGCCATCTTGAATATTTAATAGAGTCGCAATTTACGCAGGTAACTGATAAACTAAATAACTCTACCACTTAGAGGTGGAATCTAAAAACATGTCTTTTAAATGACAGAAAAACGAAAACTGCATCCAAGAACAGAGCAGTAGTGGGGGCAGTGGGACCCACACCCAACATTATACAATCAAAATGGATAAAGAAAACTTTGATATTGTATAATCTAAAATGCTTAATGAGGGTTACCAAATTGAAACAAAAATGTAAATTTAGGGACCAACTAGGTTTGAACTGATGAACTCTCAATCTGCGAGGTATGCTCTACCACTAAGCTATAAACCACAATCAATGACCAAAAAACAAAAAAGTAGATAGGTTATTATAAAACATAAAAAGTGTCAAAATCTCAATTTATATTGATCATGGACATTTCCCCATCAATGATTCATTGATGTAAAAGGACAATATTTTTATCTGATTATTATTTACGGTCATCCTGAATATTTTACAGAGTCGCAATTAACGCAGGTAACTACAAAACTGTATAACTCTAACACTTAGAGGCAGAGTCTAAAAACTTTTGTTTTAGATGACAAAAAAAAAATAACTACAACAAGAGGGACGGAGCTATAGTAGAGGTAGTGGGCCAGCTGCGCCCACTCACCACACCCCCACCCCTACATTATACAATCAAAATGGATAATGGAAAACTTTAATATTTTATAATCTAAAACTCCCAACTAGGATTACCCCATTGAAACAAAAATTCTAATTAAGAGCCCAACCAAATTTAAACTAGTGACATCTTGATCTGCAGTCAAATTCTCTACAACTAAGCTATAGACCCCAATCGGTAAGTAAAAAACAAAAAAATACATAGGTTATTATAAAACATAAAAAGTGTCAAAATCTCAAATTTTCTTGATCATGGCCATTTCCCAGCAAAATCATCCATGACTCATGGATGCAAATTAAAAGGACAATATTTTTATCTGAATATATTATTTACTATCATCCAGAATATTTAATAGAGTTGCAATTAATGCTGGTAACTGATAAACTGCATAACTCTACCACTTAGAGGCGGAGTCTAAATACATGTTTTCTTAATGACAAAAAAATCATAACTAGAACCAAAGGATAGGATTTCCAAAAAAAAAAAAAAACCAATGACAGAGCTATAGTGGGGGCAGTGGGGCAACTATGCCCACTCACCCACTCCTACCCTCAACATTATACAATGAAAATGGATAAAGAAAATCTTTAATATTGTATAATCTTAAATGCTCAACGAGGGTTACCCAATTAAAACGAAAATGCAAATTTAGAGCTCAACCGAGTTTGAACTTGTGACCTATCAATATGAGGTCAAATGCTCTACCACTGAGCAATAAACCCCAATCGATGACCAAAAAACAAACAAATACATAGGTTATTATAAACATAAAAAGTATTAAAATCTCAATTTATATTGATCATGGGCATTTCCCCATCCGTGATTCATTGAGGTAAAAGGACAACATTTTTATCTGATTATTATTTACGGTTATCCTAAATATTTAATAGAGTCCCAATTAACGTAGGTAACTACTAAACTGTATAACTCTAACACTTAGAGGCAAAGTCAAAAAACTTGTTTTTTAGATGACAAAAAAAAAAATAATTACAACCAGAGGGACGGAGCTATAAAGGTGGCAGTGGGGCAGTTGCACCCACTCACCCCACCCCAACCCCTACATTATACAATCAAAATGGATAAAGAAAAGCTTTGATATTGTATAGTCTTAAATGCTCAATGACTGTTACCCAATTGAAACAAAAATGCAAAATGCAAATTTAGGGCCTAATCAGGTTTGAACTGGTGACCACTCGATCTGCAGTCAAATGCTCTACCACTGAGCTATAGACCCTAATCGGTGACTAAAAAACAAAAAATATATATTGGTTATTATAAAACATAAAAAGTCTCAAAATCTCAATTTATATTGATCATGGGCATTTCCCCATCCATGATTCATTGATGTAAAATGATAAAAAAATTTATCTGATTATTATTTACGGTCATCCAGAATATTTAACATAGTCGCAATTAACGCAGGTAACTACTAAACTGTATTACTCTAACACTTAGAGGCAGAGTCTAAAAAATTGTTTTTTAGATGACAAAAAAAAAAAAAAACAATAACTACAACTAGAGGGACGGAGCAATAGAGGGGGCAGTGTGGCAGCTGCGGCCACTCACCCCATCCCCAACCCTACAATATACAATCAAAATTGATAATTAAAAACTTTGATATTTTATAATCTAATACTCCCAACCAGGGTTACCCCATTTAAACAAAAATGCCAACTAAGACCCCAACCAGATTTAAATTGGTGACCTCTCAATCTACCGTCGATATCTCTACCTTTAAGCTATAGACCTCAATCAGTGAGTAAAAAACAAAAAAAAAACATAGGTTATTATAAAACATAAAAAGTGTCAAAATCTCAAATTTTATTGATTATGGCCATTTCCCAGCAAAAGCATCAATTATTCATTGATGCAAAAGGACAGTATTTTTATCTGAATATTATTTACGGTCATCCGGAATATTTAATAGAGTTGCAATTAACGCTGGTAACTGATAAACTGCATAAGTCTACCACCTTGAGGCGGAGTCTGAAAACATGTTTTTTAAATGACAAAAAACCATAAATAAAACCAAGGACGCAGCTATACTGGGGGCAGTGGTGCAACTGCACCCACTCACCCACTCCCACCCTCAACATTATACAATTAAAATGGACAAAGAAAAGCTTTGATATTGTATATAGTCTTAAATGCTCAACGACGGTTACCCAATTGAAACAAAAATGCAAAATTAAAATTTAGGGCCCAACAAGGTTTGAACTGGTGACCTCTTGATCTACAGTCGAATGCTCTACCACTGAGCTATAAACCCTAATCAATGACCAAAAAACAAAAAAAAAATATATTGGTTATTATAAAACATAAAAAGTCTGGAAATCTCAATTTATATTAATCATGGGCATTTCCCCATACAATAACTACAACTAGTGGGAGGGAGCTATAGAGGGGGCAGTGTGGCAGCTGCGCCCACTCACCCCATCCCCAACCCTACATTATACAATCAAAATTGATAATTAAAAACTTTGATATTTTATAATCTAATACTCCCAACCAGGGTTACCCCATTTAAACAAAAATGCCAACTAAGACCCCAACCAGATTTAAATTGGTGACCTCTCAATCTACCGTCGATATCTCTACCTTTAAGCTATAGACCTCAATCAGTGAGTAAAAAACAAAAAAAAAACATAGGTTATTATAAAACATAAAAAGTGTCAAAATCTCAAATTTTATTGATTATGGCCATTTCCCAGCAAAAGCATCAATTATTCATTGATGCAAAAGGACAGTATTTTTATCTGAATATTATTTACGGTCATCCGGAATATTTAATAGAGTTGCAATTAACGCTGGTAACTGATAAACTGCATAAGTCTACCACCTTGAGGCGGAGTCTGAAAACATGTTTTTTAAATGACAAAAAACCATAAATAAAACCAAGGACGCAGCTATACTGGGGGCAGTGGTGCAACTGCACCCACTCACCCACTCCCACCCTCAACATTATACAATTAAAATGGACAAAGAAAAGCTTTGATATTGTATATAGTCTTAAATGCTCAACGACGGTTACCCAATTGAAACAAAAATGCAAAATTAAAATTTAGGGCCCAACAAGGTTTGAACTGGTGACCTCTTGATCTACAGTCGAATGCTCTACCACTGAGCTATAAACCCTAATCAATGACCAAAAAACAAAAAAAAAATATATTGGTTATTATAAAACATAAAAAGTCTGGAAATCTCAATTTATATTAATCATGGGCATTTCCCCATACAATAACTACAACTAGTGGGAGGGAGCTATAGAGGGGGTAGTGTGGCAGCTGCGCCCACTCACCCCATCCCCAACCCTACATTATACAATCAAAATGGATAATTAAAAACTTTGATATTTTATAATCTAATACTCCCAACCAGGGTTACCCCATTTAAACAAAAATGCCAACTAAGACCCCAACCAGATTTAAATTGGTGGACTCTCAATCTACAGTCGATATCTCTACCTATAAGCTATAGACCCCATTCAGTGAATAAAAAACAAAAAAAATACATAGCTTATTATGATGAATGAACAGTATTCAGTTTCTCACTAACTCAGTATTACAAAGAGAGTCCTACTACTATACAAAGTGTAACTCCTAGAGAATAGGTGAAAGAGAGAAAACCCTGAGAGCCACAAGACTCAACACTAGACTAGAACAAACTGAACAACTAATAATAATAATAACAATATAACATTATAACTCATACACCCTCTCAAGTGCAAGGGTGGTGAGCTACCACATTGAGCTTGCTCCGAAGAACTCCATAACGCGGCGCGGGTAGTGGTTTCGTGAAGATGTTTGCCACTTGATCTTTAGTCGAAACGAAGTTAACTACAAACTCTCCTGAGGCAACCTTGTCCCTAACGAAGTGATAGTCAATCTCAACGTGCTTCGTTCGGGCATGAAAAACTGGATTTGCAGCTAAGTATGTGGCCCCAAGATTATCACACCACAGCGTCGCTGGCTCCCCTGTGTGCAGACCAATCTCGCGAAGCAACGAAATAGCCCAAGTGACTTCAGCTGCTACATCAACTAGCCCTATATACTCAGCTTCTGTAGACGATCTGGCCACGGTGCGTTGCTTCTGGGAAACCCACGAGATCAAGTTTGAACCGAGAAACACCGCATACCCACTAGTAGATTTCCGATCTACTGGACAACCAGCCCAGTCGGAGTCAGAGTACGCATGAATAGCGGTGGAGACAGACCGGGAGAAGTGAATACCATAATCCAACGTGCCCTTAATGTAACGTAACACGCGCTTTAACAGACCCCAATGGTCATCTGTGGGCTGATGCATGAACTGACACAGCCGGTTTACAGCATATGAAAGGTCTGGACGGGTGATAGTCAAGTACTGCAGTGCCCCTACTATACGACGATACTGTGTGGGATTGTCGATTTCCTGAATTGAGGGTGAGATCGGTTGAGCTAATGCAGCTGGAGTTGCTAGAGGCTTACAGTAGGACATCCCGGCTCTAGCTAAAATATCAACCATGTACCGGCGCTGATTCATATGAATACCACCACTACGCTGAGCTGTCTCAATACCTAGAAAGAATGTCGGTTCTCCCATATCTCTAATCTTGAAAGTGGTAGCAAGTTTGCTTAGTAAATTATCAATAAGAGCTGAGTCGTTACCCATCATGATTATGTCATCTACATAAACCAGTAGAAAGACACGAGATGAGCCGCTAGTGTAGTGGAAAAGGGAGACGTCAATTTTTGATCCGGAGAAACCTGCAGAGAGAAAGTAATCGTGAAGCCGCTTGAACCAAGCACGCGGTGCTTGTTTCAGTCCGTAGAGGGAGCGCTGAAGGTGACACACATAATCTGGATGCACCGGGTCTTCGTAGCCTGGCGGTTGTTTCATATAAACCATTTCAGCTAGATGACCATTCAGAAAAGCGTTATGGACATCCAGCTGCCGTAGCGTCCAACCTCGTGTGACTGCTAAAGAGAACAATATCCGAATAGTGGTCGGTTTGACCACTGGGCTGAAAGTGTCGAAGAAGTCTTCACCTGCAATCTGATTGAAACCCTTTGCAACCAATCGGGCTTTATACCGTTCGACCGTTCCGTCAGCTTTTCGTTTGGTGCGGAACAACCACTTGCACCCAATGATATTCATGTGTGATTTTGGCGGGACTAGTTGCCAGGTGGAGTTGTGTAGCAAGGCATTAAACTCCTAGTCCATAGCCTCTCTCCATTCTGGGTGTCCAATTGCTTGGGAATAGCAAGTCGGGTCAACAGTGGTGTGTAGCGCATAGAATTGCTCATCAGACCCACGGGTCATGTGACGCAAGCGCATGGTGTGTCC
Organism: Ipomoea triloba; assembly: GCF_003576645.1. Classification (NCBI taxonomy): domain Eukaryota; kingdom Viridiplantae; phylum Streptophyta; class Magnoliopsida; order Solanales; family Convolvulaceae; genus Ipomoea; species Ipomoea triloba. The sequence continues at coordinate 26,821,788 of NC_044924.1, forward strand.
CCGTTCCTGATTTTGCGCAGCCCAGACACGTCTGGTTGGTGCTGCTGTGGGCCCCTCCAGGGCTAAGTGAGGTGGTTCTGACGCTAAGGGTTCCTCAACTAGAACCCTATGCGGTTGAGGCTGTGGAGACGTCACAACGCTCCCGAAGCCCCACGGCGGAGATGAGTTGAAACCCAACGTTGGCTCCTGTATAGCTCTTTCTGTAAAAGGAAACAGTGATTCATCAAAGCGCACATGGCGACAGATAAAAGTCTTTCCAGTGGATAGATCCATACAACGGTAACCCCTATATGAGACTGGGTAACCTAGGAAGACACACGGAGCAGACCTGTACTCCATTTTGTTTTTGTTGTAAGGTCTTAGATATGGGTAACACCGACACCCAAAAACTCGAAGGAAATTGTAGGGCGGTGGGGTTTTATAGAGACAGTAGTATGGGGTTTGAAATTTTAGAGCGGCCGAGGGTAGACAGTTGATTAGATAAGTTGCCGTTTCAAACGCATAGTCCCAATATTGCTGTGGGACTGAGCCTTTTGCCATTAGTGCTAAACCGGTTTCGACTATGTGTCTATTCCGGCGCTCCACCCGGCCATTTTGCTCATGCGTGTACGCGCAAGACTGCCTGTGGACTATGCCAAGTGATTCAAAGGTTTTGTGTAGGCGTTGATATTCGCCGCCCAAATCTGATTGAATAGACTTGATAGAACGCGAGAATTGGCGTTCTACCGTGACCCGAAACGACTCAAACACTTTATATATATCCGATTTCAACCGTAATGGAAAAAACCAGGTGAATCGGGAACAATCATCGACAAACAATACAAAATATCGGAAACCAGAAGAAGAAATTATGGGTACAGGACCCCACATGTCCGTGTACAACAAATCCAATACATTATTACTAGAATGAAAAACTCTATCTAATGGAAATCTACTGGATTTGCCTTGCTGACAAGGGGCACAAACTGGCAGAGTTGTAATTTTGTTATTGACTGGACAACTCTTAAGGACTTGACGAAGAACTTGGATGTGCCGGTGACCCAATTGGTTGTGCCAAACTTCGGAAGATGCTCGGGCGGTCAGAAAAGCAAATGAACCACGAGACACCGGCAACCTATACAAGCCACCTACGGTTGGACCCTTAAGCAGAACCGCCTTGGTGGTGCAGTCCTTCACGAAGAAACAATTTTTATAAAACTCGAAAAACACATTATTGTCATTAGTAAAGCGATAAACAGACAATAACGGGACAGACAAATTGGGCACATGTAAGATATTAGAAACTTTGAGATTTGAAACAGGACTAGGAATTATCGCATGGCCTATACTAGAAATACTTAAACCTGATCCATTGCCAATGCATAGCACGTCGTCGCCGGTGTAGTCCGCAGATTCAGACATCATGGAAGCATCGGGAGTAGCATGTGACGATGCGCCGGTATCTGGGAACCACCCGTCGACCGGAGCAGCTACGGACTCAACTATCGGCACCGCGACGTTTGCCTGCGGAGCGGGAGGCTGGCCGGCGTAGCGCTGGAAGCAGTAGACGGCCGTATGGCCGTGTGACCGGCAGATTTGGCAGCGGGGAGCACCACCACGGCCGCGACCCCATCCTCCTTGTCCGCGACCTTTGGCGGCCACGTTGTCCTCCGCCCGAACCACCGCGACGACCACCGTAGTTACCGTCGTTGGACTGGCGGCGTTGCTGCCCAGCGTAAAGCGCCGTGTGAGTGCCGCCGGTGGTAACCTCCGTGCTCGGCGAAAAATTGTCCTGGTAGATGAACTCCTGAGCCTGTAAGAAGTCAGCGAGTTGCGGGATTGTCACCGGTGTACCTGAAATGGATAGAGAGGCAGCCATCGCATGAAATTCCGGTCGGAGACCCCGGAAGACATACAAGTTTTGTTCATCCAGCGAGATAGGCCGTCCAGCCAATGCTAGATTCTCGACCAGCAGCTGGGCACGGCCCAAGTACTCCGCCGGTGTGCTGTTCCCTTGCCGGAGGGATTGAAATTGGCCTAATAGGTTTAGGCAGCGAGCTCTCGTCGAGGAGCCCAGGGCGGCAGTAATGGAGGTCCAAACCTCGCGAGCGGTGGTCCTGCCCACACCGAGATACATTACCTCGTCAGAAAGCGACGAGATGAGGAGAGAAAGGATCGATTGATCCTGTTGCACTCAAGCGGCGTAGGCTGGATTGGGCACGGCGGCGGCTGCAGCGGCTGAGGAGGCAGCGGCGGTCTCGCCCGGCGTCGGAAGCACGGCCGGCGGACATGGCATGTCTCCATCAACGTAACCCAGCAACCCTTGGCCCCGGAGGAACGGGACTAGCTGAGTGCGCCAGAACAAAAAATTACGGGTGTTCAACTTAATGTAGATGACATGATGCGCGGAGGATAGCGGGTTCAGGATCGCCGGAGGAACGGCGGCGTCGCCGTTAGCGGCGTCGGTGTGGTTGACGTGGTTTGCCATTATGGTGAGGTTAGGGAGGGGATAGAAAATTTGTGGTGGAGGTACCTAACGCTAAACTGATACCAGATGAACGAACAGTATTCAGTTTCTCACTAACTCAGTATTACAAAGAGAGTCCTACTACTATACAAAGTGTAACTCCTAGAGAATAGGTGAAAGAGAGATAAACCCTGAGAGCCACAAGACTCAACACTAGACTAGAACAAACTGAACAACTAATAATAATAATAACAATATAACATTATAACTCATAATTATAAAACATAAAAAATGTCAAAATCTCAAATTTTATTGATTATGGCCATTTCGCAGCAAAAGCATCAATTATTCATTGATGCAAAAGGACAGTATTTTTATCTGAATATTATTTACGGGCATTCGGAATATTAAATAGAGTTGCAATTGACATTGGTAACTGCTAAACTGCATAAGTCTACCACCTTGAGGCGGAGTCTGAAAACATGTTTTTTAAACGACAAAAAACCATAAATACAACCAAGGACGCTGCTATACTAGGGGCAGTAGGGCAACTGCACCCACTCCCACCCTCAACATTATACAATTAAAATGGATAAAGAAAAGCTTTGATATTGTATAGTGTTAAATGCTCAACGAGGGATACCCAATTGAAACAACAATGCAAAATGAAAATTTAGGGCCCAACCAGGTTTGAACTGGTGACCTCTCGATCTGCAATCGAATGCTCTACCACTGAGCTATAGACCCTAACCGATGACCAAAAAACAAAACTATATATATTGGTTATTATAAAACANTCTCGATCTGCAGTCGAATGCTCTACCACTGAGCTATAGACCCTAATCGGTGACCAAAAAACAAAACTATATATATTGGTTATTATAAAACATAAAAATTCTCAAAATCTCAATTTATATTGATCATGGGCATTTCCCCATACATGATTCATTGATGTAAAATGACAACATTTTTATCTTATTATTATTTACGGTCATCCAGAATATTTAACATAGTCGCAATTAACGCAGGTAACTACTAAACTGTATAACTCTAACACTTAGAGGCAGAGTCTAAAAAATTGTTTTTTATATGACAAAAAAAAAACAATAAGTACAACTAGTGGGAAGGGAGCTACTGTGGGGGCAGTGTGGCAGTTGCGTCCACTCACCCCATCCCCAACCCTACATTATACAATCAAAATGGATAATTAAAAACTTTGATATTTTATAATCTAATACTCCCAACCAGGGTTACCCCATTTAAACAAAAATGCCAACTAAAACCCCAACCAGATTTAAATTGGTGACCTCTCAATCTACAGTCGATATCTCTACCTATAAGCTATAGACCCCAAACAGTGAGTAAAAAACAAAAAAAAAAATACATAGGCTATTATAAAACATAAAAAGTGTTAAAATCTCAAATTTTATTGATTATGGCCATTTCGCAGCAAAAGCATCAATTATTCATTGATGCAAAATGATAGTATTTTTATCTGAATATTATTTACGGCCATACGGAATATATAATAGTGTTGCAATTAACACTGGTAACTGCTAAACAGCATAAGTCTACCACCGAGAGGCGGAGTCTGAAAACATGTTTTTTAAATGACAAAAAACCATAAATACAACCAAGGACACGGCTATACTAGGGGCAGTAGGGCAACTGCACCCACTCCCACCCTCAACATTATACAATTAAAATGGATAAAGAAAAGCTTTGATATTGTATAGTGTTAAATGCTCAACGAGGGTTCCCCAATTGAAACAAAAATGCAAAATCAAAATTTAGGGCCCAACCAGGTTTAAACTGGTGACCTCTCGATCTACAGTCAAATGCTCTACCACTGAGCTATAGACCCTAATCTGTGACCAGAAAACAAAAATATATATATTTGTTATTATAAAACATAAAAAGTCTCAAAATCTCAATTTATATTGATCATGGGCATTTCCCCATACATGATTCATTGATGTAAAATGACAACATTTTTATCTTATTATTATTTACGGTCATCCAGAATATTTAACATAGTCGCAATTAACGCAGGTAACTACTAAACTGTATAACTCTAACACTTAGAGGCAGAGTCTAAAAAATTGTTTTTTATATGACAAAAAAAAAACAATAACTACAACTATTGGGAGGGAGCTATAGAGGGGGCAGTGTGGCAGTTGCGCCCAGTCACCCCATCCCCAACCCTACATTATACAATCAAAATGGATAATTAAAAACTTTGATATTTTATAATCTAATACTCCCAACCAGGGTTACCCCATTTAAACAAAAATGCCAACTAAAACCCCAACCAGATTTAAATTGGTGACCTCTCAATCTACAGTCGATATCTCTACCTATAAGCTATAGACCCCAATCAGTGAGTAAAAAACAAAAAAAAAAATACGTAGGCTATTATAAAACATAAAAAGTGTCAAAATCTCAAATTTTATTGATTATGGCCATTTCGCAGCAAAAGCATCAATTATTCATTGATGCAAAATGATAGTATTTTTATCTGAATATTATTTACGGCCATACGGAATATATAATAGTGTTGCAATTAACACTGGTAACTGCTAAACAGCATAAGTCTACCACCGAGAGGCGGAGTCTGAAAACATGTTTTTTAAATGACAAAAAACCATAAATACAACCAAGGACACGGCTATACTAGGGGCAGTAGGGCAACTGCACCCACTCCCACCCTCAACATTATACAATTAAAATGGATAAAGAAAAGCTTTGATATTGTATAGTGTTAAATGCTCAACGAGGGATACCCAATTGAAACAACAATGCAAAATGAAAATTTAGGGCCCAACCAGGTTTGAACTGGTGACCTCTCGATCTGCAGTCGAATGCTCTACCACTGAGCTATAGACCCTAATCTGTGACCAGAAAACAAAAATATATATATTTGTTATTATAAAACATAAAAAGTCTCAAAATCTCAATTTATATTGATCATGGGCATTTCCCCATACATGATTCATTGATGTAAAATGACAACATTTTTATCTTATTATTATTTACGGTCATCCAGAATATTTAACATAGTCGCAATTAACGCAGGTAACTACTAAACTGTATAACTCTAACACTTAGAGGCAGAGTCTAAAAAATTGTTTTTTATATGACAAAAAAAAAACAATAACTACAACTATTGGGAGGGAGCTATAGAGGGGGCAGTGTGGCAGTTGCGCCCACTCACCCCATCCCCAACCCTACATTATACAATCAAAATGGATAATTAAAAACTTTGATATTTTATAATCTAATACTCCCAACCAGGGTTACCCCATTTAAACAAAAATGCCAACTAAAACCCCAACCAGATTTAAATTGGTGACCTCTCAATCTACAGTCGATATCTCTACCTATAAGCTATAGACCCCAATCAGTGAGTAAAAAACAAAAAAAAAAAATACATAGGCTATTATAAAACATAAAAAGTGTCAAAATCTCAAATTTTATTGATTATGGCCATTTCGCAGCAAAAGCATCAATTATTCATTGATGCAAAATGATAGTATTTTTATCTGAATATTATTTACGGCCATACGGAATATATAATAGTGTTGCAATTAACACTGGTAACTGCTAAACAGCATAAGTCTACCACCGAGAGGCGGAGTCTGAAAACATGTTTTTTAAATAAAAAACCATAAATACAACCAAGGACACGGCTATACTAGGGGCAGTAGGGCAACTGCACCCACTCCCACCCTCAACATTATACAATTAAAATGGATAAAGAAAAGCTTTGATATTGTATAGTCTTAAATGCTCAACGAGGGTTCCCCAATTGAAACAAAAATGCAAAATCAAAATTTAGGGCCCAACCAGGTTTGAACTGGTGACCTCTCGATCTACAGTCAAATGCTCTACCACTGAGCTATAGACCCTAATCTGTGACCAGAAAACAAAACTATATATATTTGTTATTATAAAACATAAAAAGTCTCAAAATCTCAATTTATATTGATCATGGGCATTTCCCCATACATGATTCATTGATGTAAAATGACAACATTTTTATCTTATTATTATTTACGGTCATCCAGAATATTTAACATAGTCGCAATTAACGCAGGTAACTACTAAACTGTATAACTCTAACACTTAGAGGCAGAGTCTAAAAAATTGTTTTTTATATGACAAAAAAAATACAATAAGTACAACTAGTGGGAAGGGAGCTACTGTGGGGGCAGTGTGGCAGTTGCGCCCACTCACTCCATCCCCAACCCTACATTATACAATCAAAATGGATAATTAAAAACTTTGATATTTTATAATCTAATACTCCCAACCAGGGTTACCCCATTTAAACAAAAATGCCAACTAAAACCCCAACCAGATTTAAATTGGTGACCTCTCAATCTACAGTCGATATCTCTACCTATAAGCTATAGACCCCAATCAGTGAGTAAAAAACAAAAAAAAAAAATACATAGGCTATTATAAAACATAAAAAGTGTCAAAATCTCAAATTTTATTGATTATGGCCATTTCGCAGCAAAAGCATCAATTATTCATTGATGCAAAATGATAGTATTTTTATCTGAATATTATTTACGGCCATACGGAATATATAATAGTGTTGCAATTAACACTGGTAACTGCAAAACAGCATAAGTCTACCACCGAGAGGCGGAGTCTGAAAACATGTTTTTTAAATGACAAAAAACCATAAATACAACCAAGGACACGGCTATACTAGGGGCAGTAGGGCAACTGCACCCACTCCCACCCTCAACATTATACAATTAAAATGGATAAAGAAAAGCTTTGATATTGTATAGTCTTAAATGCTCAACGAGGGTTCCCCAATTGAAACAAAAATGCAAAATCAAAATTTAGGGCCCAACCAGGTTTGAACTGGTGACCTCTCGATCTACAGTCAAATGCTCTACCACTGAGCTATAGACCCTAATCTGTGACCAGAAAACAAAAATATATATATTTGTTATTATAAAACATAAAAAGTCTCAAAATCTCAATTTATATTGATCATGGGCATTTCCCCATACATGATTCATTGATGTAAAATGACAACATTTTTATCTTATTATTATTTACGGTCATCCAGAATATTTAACATAGTCGCAATTAACGCAGGTAACTACTAAACTGTATAACTCTAACACTTAGAGGCAGAGTCTAAAAAATTGTTTTTTATATGACAAAAAAAAAACAATAACTACAACTATTGGGAGGGAGCTATAGAGGGGGCAGTGTGGCAGTTGCGCCCACTCACCCCATCCCCAACCCTACATTATACAATCAAAATGGATAATTAAAAACTTTGATATTTTATAATCTAATACTCCCAACCAGGGTTACCCCATTTAAACAAAAATGCCAACTAAAACCCCAACCAGATTTAAATTGGTGACCTCTCAATCTACAGTCGATATCTCTACCTATAAGCTATAGACCCCAATCAGTGAGTAAAAAACAAAAAAAAATAATACATAGGCTATTATAAAACATAAAAAGTGTCAAAATCTCAAATTTTATTGATTATGGCCATTTCGCAGCAAAAGCATCAATTATTCATTGATGCAAAATGATAGTATTTTTATCTGAATATTATTTACGGCCATACGGAATATATAATAGTGTTGCAATTAACACTGGTAACTGCTAAACAGCATAAGTCTACCACCGAGAGGCGGAGTCTGAAAACATGTTTTTTAAATGACAAAAAACCATAAATACAACCAAGGACGCTGCTATACTAGGGGCAGTAGGGCAACTGCACCCACTCCCACCCTCAACATTATACAATTAAAATGGATAAAGAAAAGCTTTGATATTGTATAGTGTTAAATGCTCAACGAGGGATACCCAATTGAAACAACAATGCAAAATGAAAATTTAGGGCCCAACCAGGTTTGAACTGGTGACCTCTCGATCTGCAGTCGAATGCTCTACCACTGAGCTATAGACCCTAATCGGTGACCAAAAAACAAAACTATATATATTGGTTATTATAAAACATAAAAAGTCTCAAAATCTCAATTTATATTGATCATGGGCATTTCCCCATACATGATTCATTGATGTAAAATGACAACATTTTTATCTTATTATTATTTACGGTCATCCAGAATATTTAACATAGTCGCAATTAACGCAGGTAACTACTAAACTGTATAACTCTAACACTTAGAGGCAGAGTCTAAAAAATCGTTTTTTATATGACAAAAAAAAAACAATAACTACAACTATTGGGAGGGAGCTATAGAGGGGGCAGTGTTGCAGTTGCGCCCAGTCACCCCATCCCCAACCCTATATTATACAATCAAAATGGATAATTAAAAACTTGGATATTTTATAATCTAATACTCCCAACCAGGGTTACCCCATTTGAACAAAAATGCCAACTAAGACCCCAACTAGGTTTAAATTGGTGACCTCTCAATCTACCGTCCATATCTCTACCTATAAGCTATAGACCCCAATCAGTGAGTAGAAAACAAAAAAAAATACATAGGTTATTATAAAACTTAAAAAGTGTTAAAATCTCAAATTTTATTATGGCCATTTCGCAGCAAAAGCATCAATTATTCATTGATGCAAAAGGACAGTATTTTTATCTGAATATTATTTACGGCCATTCGGAATATTTAATAGTGTTGCAATTAACACTGGTAACTGCTAAACTGCATAAGTCTACCACCTGGAGGCGGAGTCTGAAAACATGTTTTTTAAATGACAAAAAACCATAAATACAACCAAGGACGCTGCTATACTAGGGGCAGTAGGGCAACTGCACCCACTCCCACCCTCAACATTATACAATTAAAATGGATAAAGAAAAGCTTTGATATTGTATCAAGTCTTAAATGCTCAACGAGGGTTACCCAATTGAAACAACAATGCAAAGTGAAAATTTAGGGCCCAACTAGGTTTGAACTAGTGACCTCTCGATCTGCAGTCGAATGCTCTACCACTGAGCTATAGACCATAATCGATGACTAAAAAACAAAAATATATATATTGGTTATTATAAAACATAAAAAGTCTTAAAATCTCAATTTATATTGATCATGGGCATTTCCCCATACATGATTCATTGATGTAAAATGACAACATTTTTATCTTATTATTATTTACGGTCATCCAGAATATTTAACATAGTCGCAATTAACGCAGGTAACTACTAAACTGTATAACTCTAACACTTAGAGGCAGAGTCTAAAAAATTGTTTTTTATATGACAAAAAAAAAACAATAACTACAACTATTGGGAGGGAGCTATAGAGGGGGCAGTGTTGCAGTTGCGCCCAGTCACCCCATCCCCAACCCTACATTATACAATCAAAATGGATAATTAAAAACTTTGATATTTTATAATCTAATACTCCCAACCAGGGTTACCCCATTTAAACAAAAATGCCAACTAAAACCCCAACCAGATTTAAATTGGTGACCTCTCAATCTACAGTCGATATCTCTACCTATAAGCTATAGACCCCAATCAGTGAGTAAAAAACAAAAAAAAAAAATACATAGGCTATTATAAAACATAAAAAGTGTCAAAATCTCAAATTTTATTGATTATGGCCATTTCGCAGCAAAAGCATCAATTATTCATTGATGCAAAATGATAGTATTTTTATCTGAATATTATTTACGGCCATACGGAATATATAATAGTGTTGCAATTAACACTGGTAACTGCTAAACAGCATAAGTCTACCACCGAGAGGCGGAGTCTGAAAACATGTTTTTTAAATGACAAAAAACCATAAATACAACCAAGGACGCTGCTATACTAGGGGCAGTAGGGCAACTGCACCCACTCCCACCCTCAACATTATACAATTAAAATGGATAAAGAAAAGCTTTGATATTGTATAGTCTTAAATGCTCAACGAGGGTTACCCAATTGAAACAACAATGCAAAGTGAAAATTTAGGGCCCAACCAGGTTTAAACTGGTGACTTCTCGATCTGCAGTCGAATCCTCTACCACTGAGCTATAAACCATAATCAGTGACTAAAAAACAAAACTATATATATTCGTTATTATAAAACATAAAAAGTCTCAAAATCTCAATTTATATTGATCATGGGCATTTCCCCATACATGATTCATTGATGTAAAATGACACCATTTTTATCTTATTATTATTTACGGTCATCTAGAATAGTTAACATAGTCGCAATTAACGCAGGCAACTACTAAACTGTATAACTCTAACACTTAGAGGCAGAGTCTAAAAAATTGTTTTTTATATGACAAAAAAAAAAAACAATAACTACAACTAGTGGCATGGGAGCTATAGTGGGGGCAGTGTGACAGTTGCGCCCACTCACCCCATCCCCAACCCTACATTATACAATCAAAATGGATAATTAAAAACTTTGATATTTTATAATCTAATACTCCCAACCAGGGTTACCCCATTTAAACAAAATGCCAACTAAGACCCCAATCAGGTTTAAATTGGTGACCTCTCAATCGACCGTCGATATCTCTACCTATAAGCTATAGACGCCAATCAGTGATTAAAAAACAAAAAAAAATACATAGGTTATTATAAAACATAAAAAGTGTCAAAATCTCAAATTTTATTGATTATGGCCATTTCGCAGCAAAAGCATCAATTATTCATTGATGCAAAATGACAGTATTTTTATCTGAATATTATTTACGGCCATTCGGAATATTTAATAGTGTTGCAATTAACACTGGTAACTGCTAAACAGCATAAGTCTACCACCGAGAGGCGGAGTCTGAAAACATGTTTTTTAAATGACAAAAAACCATAAATACAACCAAGGACGCTGCTATACTAGGGGCAGTAGGGCAACTGCACCCACTCCCACCCTCAACATTATACAATTAAAATGGATAAAGAAAAGCTTTGATATTGTATAGTCTTAAATGCTCAACGACGGTTACCCAATTGAAACAACAATGCAAAATGAAAATTTAGGGCCCAACCAGGTTTGAACTGGTGACCTCTCGATCTGCAGTCGAATGCTCTACCACTGAGCTATAGACCCTAATCGGTGACCAAAAAACAAAAATATATATATTGGTTATTATAAAACATAAAAAGTCTCAAAATCTCACTTTATATTGATCATGGGCATTTCCCCATACATGATTTATTGATGTAAAATGACAACATTTTTATCTTATTATTATTTACGGTCATCCAGAATATTTAACATAGTCGCAATTAACGCAGGTAACTACTAAACTGTATAACTCTAACACTTAGAGGCAGAGTCTAAAAAATTGTTTTTTATATGACAAAAAAAAAACAATAACTACAACTAGTGGCATGGGAGCTATAGTGGGGGCAGTGTGACAGTTGCGCCCACTCACCCCATCCCCAACCCAACATTATACAATCAAAATGGATAATTAAAAACTTTGATATTTTATAATCTAATACTCCCAACCAGGGTTACCCCATTTAAACAAAATGCCAACTAAGACCCCAATCAGGTTTAAATTGGTGACCTCTCAATCGACCGTCGATATCTCTACCTATAAGCTATAGACGCCAATCAGTGATTAAAAAACAAAAAAAAATACATAGGTTATTATAAAACATAAAAAGTGTCAAAATCTCAAATTTTATTGATTATGGCCATTTCGCAGCAAAAGCATCAATTATTCATTGATGCAAAATGACAGTATTTTTATCTGAATATTATTTACGGCCATTCGGAATATTTAATAGTGTTGCAATTAACACTGGTAACTGCTAAACAGCATAAGTCTACCACCTAGAGGCGGAGTCTAAAAACATGTTTTTTAAATGACAAAAAACCATAAATACAACCAAGGACGCTGCTATACTAGGGGCAGTAGGGCAACTGCACCCACTCCCACCCTCAACATTATACAATTAAAATGGATAAAGAAAAGCTTTGATATTGTATAGTCTTAAATGCTCAACGACGGTTACCCAATTGAAACAACAATGCAAAATGAAAATTTAGGGCCCAACCAGGTTTGAACTGGTGACCTCTCGATCTGCAGTCGAATGCTCTACCACTGAGCTATAGACCCTAATCGGTGACCAAAAAACAAAAATATA
>NC_044924.1:26835950-26848368 GCF_003576645.1 Ipomoea triloba
ACCGTCGATATCTCTACCTATAAGCTATAGACGCCAATCAGTGATTAAAAAACAAAAAAAAATACATAGGTTATTATAAAACATAAAAAGTGTCAAAATCTCAAATTTTATTGATTATGGCCATTTCGCAGCAAAAGCATCAATTATTCATTGATGCAAAATGACAGTATTTTTATCTGAATATTATTTACGGCCATTCGGAATATTTAATAGTGTTGCAATTAACACTGGTAACTGCTAAACAGCATAAGTCTACCACCTAGAGGCGGAGTCTAAAAACATGTTTTTTAAATGACAAAAAACCATAAATACAACCAAGGACGCTGCTATACTAGGGGCAGTAGGGCAACTGCACCCACTCCCACCCTCAACATTATACAATTAAAATGGATAAAGAAAAGCTTTGATATTGTATAGTCTTAAATGCTCAACGACGGTTACCCAATTGAAACAACAATGCAAAATGAAAATTTAGGGCCCAACCAGGTTTGAACTGGTGACCTCTCGATCTGCAGTCGAATGCTCTACCACTGAGCTATAGACCCTAATCGGTGACCAAAAAACAAAAATATATATATTGGTTATTATAAAACATAAAAAGTCTCAAAATCTCACTTTATATTGATCATGGGCATTTCCCCATACATGATTTATTGATGTAAAATGACAACATTTTTATCTTATTATTATTTACGGTCATCCAGAATATTTAACATAGTCGCAATTAACGCAGGTAACTACTAAACTGTATAACTCTAACACTTAGAGGCAGAGTCTAAAAAATTGTTTTTTATATGACCAAAAAAAATACAATAACTACAACTAGTGGGACGGAGCTATAGAGGGGGCAGTGTGGCAGCTGCGCCCACTCACCCCATCCCCAACCCTACATTATACATTCAAAATGGATAATTAAAAACGTTGATATTTTATAATCTAATACCCCCAACCAGGGTAACCCCATTTAAACAAAAATGCCAACTAAGACCCCAACCAGGTTTAAATTGGAGACCTCTCAATCTACCGTCGATATCTCTACCTATAAGCTATAGACGCCAATCAGTGATTAAAAAACAAAAAAAAAAATACATAGAATAAAAGGCAATGAGAAGTAACCCCGTATTGTGCTATAGAATAAAAGGCTGAGCTTTTGTGACGATTTGCATTTTTTATTCTGATGCATAATTAAAGCTAAGGATTAGATAAAGTTACAAGAAAAATAAAATCACTAAAATCATTTACTATACCATGTAATATGACGTTAAAAAAGTGAGCATTAGTGACTTTGTGGCATTGGTCAATGAGCTCAGAACTCACATTTAAGATTTGTTTCAAGCAGTATGATTGGGATTTGATTCCTTCTACGTACATTAATTGAGAGTTTGAGTTTAGAATGAGTTCTTTGTGTGTAAAATTGTGCAGTTCGGTGTTTATTTTCGAAGTTAGACTTGTTTGGTTTACCTCTTTATGGGTCTGGGGGCGTGCTCATGTGGTCTATGATGCACTATTTGATAACATCGCTAGCTTATCAACTATTTTTGGTTTGTTTGACCATTATTAGCTGTTTGACTTGATTAAACAATCAATAAAGCGGTTTGATTAATTAGTTTTTTTGTAAGAACTTATTGCTCCAAAATGTTAAAATTCAAAAAGTTGCTCAAAGTAATTTTTTCGATAAGATTTTTTAAAAAGTCATTTTGCATATAAAAAGCTATCAGTTACAGCTAATTTACCAAACATTTTTCTATAATTAACTAATATGTCAGGTAGTCAAACCTATTAACACAATCATGTAACTGTTATCAACTCTATTTACCAAACACTCCCTAATCCGACAAAGCAATGAAACATGGATCGTTAAAAAAGAAAGAAAGAGAAAAAAAAAAAAACATTAGTGGGTGACATACTGACTTTCATATAGGAAAATAGCAAAGGAAAAGAAAAAAAGGAAGAAGAAAAATCTTTCAAAGATTGCAAATTAGCAACACAAGCACTGAATTGATGGGAATTCGTCGCATAATTAGTCAAAATTTCCTGCTATAATACTAAGATAAGATAAGTATACACGAATGCACACCAACCCAAGCATTAAGTTTTAGGCCTTCAAGTCAATGTCAAGATTTATAATCTAGAATAAAAATCTATTTTCAACCATCATCTAGAAGAGAACTTGAGATTGTGTAAAATAACTAGGATAAAAATCTGTATTCAACCATAATCTAGAAGAGAACTTGTATGTTGCAAAATAATATCACTGACTTATTATGCTTGGTGCTCGGGTACTATGACTGCTTTATGCCAACAATACTGGGTACAACCAGGTACAGTATATGTAATTATACAAGGTATAAAATACACTGTAACAATGTTTTAAAAAATCTAATTTTGAAATATAAACATAACTTTATTTCGGTATCACATTTGGTATTTTGACTGCCAACAGCAGCAATATTTTGGCATTCTTAGTTTGAGTCGATCAACTATGGACAATTTAAATTGGATAGTTTTTACCGCTTTGAAATCCTTTGGTGACTATAGTTATAAGACGAGATTTACCACATAGACATCATCAAGTAGTGGCTAGGGTTTTCCTCTATCACCCAACAGTTAAAATTTTCCATAAAGAAATTAGTTTGCCGGTTTGAGTTAAACCTAATTTAGAAATATAAATATATTATATTTTTCCGCAGTACATTTGGTAAAAATAGAAGCTAGCATGCATTTTCCTTAAAAGAAAATAGTTTGTCGTTTAAAATTAGTCCAGGCCTACCGTACGCCAAAAACTTATATAGACGGGTCGGATTAAAATGAAAATGTAATACTTATACTGAAAAAATGTAATATTAATAAAAAATAGTGTCATGAATGGTATACTTGGTCTGATCTAGGCCACATGGACCAATCCAAGAATGTAACTGGATCAAAGAAAGCCTAAGAAAGATACGTAGTAAGGAGCAACTTAGGAGTTTAATAAGGATTGCGCTTAGTATTCCTAATGTAGTAGGATTAGGACTTACTATTCTCAATGTAACAATGACTCGATCTCAATATGAGGCAGTTTAGGATTCTTACTCCTTATACGGCTTTAGACCCAAAATATGTATAAATAGACCCACGTACACGGCGGAGAGACATTTTTCACTATTCTCAAGCAATATTCTCACCAATACAATACATATTTTTTATCCATATATTTTTTCTATATACACATTATTTTAACGGTTGTGTTGGTAGTCGTTGACTACCCAAAAGTCATAAAACCAACAAAATGTAAAAACATTTTAATTTAAAAGTATTACATTTTTTTCTCATAAGTATTACATTTTTTCTTAGAGCATCCTTATCAATGTAGTTATTTCACGGTATTTTAGAAGTTTTTGTAAATGTGATTATGAAAGGGAAAATAGGAAGGAGGAAAAATAAAAAATAAAACAAATATAATTTAAGAAAAAAATTTGAAAAGTGAACTGTCAGGCGCGCTTGACGCGTGCACGTGCACGCGCTCGCTGGGCGCCTTCTGTGCTTCAAACGCGCATATAAGATGTAGTTTTCTTTTTTTGTTACTGTTCCATGATCTCTATATTTGCATAACAACCCAAAATTTCTCTCACCTAAACTCTCTCTCCACCAAGTAAACATGCACTGTTCCAATATCCAAGAATAAACTTTGGATGGGGGTGCTCAAGTAACAAACACTTGCCAATATTACTTTAAAGGAGAAATGTAATATTTTTTATGAAAAATGTACTCCGTAATACTTTTACATCAAAATGTAGAAATATTACATTTTCTATCTTCAAAATATTATATTTTTCCTTACAAATAATGAACACTCTTTATTCCTTATTAGTATTATACTTTTCAGTACGAGTATTACATTTCTATATTGTCTCGACTCGAACCAACTTATCTCACAAATAAAAATACCTTAGATAGTCTCACAGAAGTGTGACCACCGTCTACATGTCTACAAATAAAGACAGCCCTTTAGGATAGACACAACGAAAAGAAAACAAAGGAGAGTATGCATAATAAGTGAAAGGATATGAATGGAGAGAGTTTTTAAGCTGTGCTTTGTTCTGCTGGTGTTTGCGGTACGGTGGTTTCCGCAGCGACGCAGAGCGATTCTCCAACGAAAGGGCTACCTACCTACCAATTTACCATAAAGATTGATTTAGTGGCCTGGTAACATATATGTTTCACAGTGGATATCTTTTGAGCCGAAGTAATTTGGTTTAGAGAATTAATGGAGCAATCAATGCAACTAACAAACAATTAAGAAGAGTGCAAGCAAAAAGTAATTGAATTAACAAACAATTGTAAAGATGGGGGACATGGGCTCAACATGCTTCTTGCATCATATCAATGCTAGAGGAAATCTATGTACTAGATTAACAAGGTTGAAGGGAAATCTAATCTCACACTCAGTCTCATTCTCATTTGTCTCCTCGTTCTCAGCTCACATTAAATCTAACAAGCTGGTTGTGGTAGTGGTGGTGGTGACGATCACGGGCGGTTTACAGGTGGTGGTGGTAGTGGTAAATAATTCGGAAACTAGTTTGAAAAGGGATAAGATAATAGATAAATACAAGAAAATAAAGAATTCAGAAAATGTCTTTTGACTAAGGGGGATGGAGTGTATTCAATCATGACTTTCATACACTTTTTAAAACTTTTACTAACTTTAAAAGTTTGGTGGTATTCAATTTAGACTTTTAAAAACTCTTTAAAAGTTTATTGGTATTCAAAAAGTTATTAACTTTCATAAAATCTGTCAAAATAGGATTTGTGTAGATTTTTTTCTTCATTAGTATAAATAGATGAAATCCCACCCTTCAACCCAAACTTTTCAACATTCTCTACAGACTTTTTTCTCTATCTAAACCATAAGAACTTTTCATCAATTTTACGGTACGTTTCAAAACTTTCATAAATAATCATATACTTTCCTAGGAAAAATTATTATTTGTTGATATTCAGAGAAAAATAATTATTACGATTGCAACAAAACAAATTGCTGCAATCGGAGAAAAAAAAAATTTGTTGTGAACAGCAGCAACAACAATATAAATATTTTTTTTAATACATAAATATTCTATTTGGAAAAATAATTTATATTTTATAATTTTGTTTTAATTAATATAATTTTATATAATTGTATGTTAATTAATTATTAATATATGTAATATACTCTATTTGTGTGACAATCAATATTTATTTATCTATTTTTTACTATGCATTAATTTATTTATGATTTATAAAAATATACTTTTGTAAGAAAATTATAAATAATATATTAATAGAAGTTATAGAATGTTTGTGAGGGTGTATGTATTCAATTTAGAGTTTTAATGACTTTTGTAGACTTTTTAATATGAAAAAGTTTTTAAATGTCTATAAATGTTTGTCCTACAAACATTTATAGACTCTTACAAAGTCGATAAAAGATTATAGAAAAAACTACAAAACTCTACAAAAGTCAAATAAAATCTCACATTAAGAGATTTCAAAAGTTTTTAAAAGTTTTGATTGAATACAGCCCCTAAATTATCCTCTATTTTCCTTGACTTTATTTTTATTGAATACCCAAACAAAAAAAATCCAAAAAAATAACTTTCAAAAGTAGTTTCCGAATTTTCAAACGGACCCTTATTTTATTGCAATGTGAAAATTATTAATTGTTAAAATGGCTTTTCAATTTGACGTGGCTCTATCAAGTCTCATTCCATCACTCACAATTACAAGCATTTTCATAACTAATAATGTACATTATTCTAAAGCATAACGTCGTTTTTAACCGTGGTCCACACACTAATTTGCCCATCTTCGACATCTGTCACTCTAATGTCACTAAAAAAATTATTTTAACCATTTCAACTGATTGACAAAAAAAATGAAAGAAAATAGGTGACTTCTTTCAAATTTACTCTCTATTTCCTCCTCCTTTTTTTTTTTTTTGGTGACTTGGTGGCAATCAACATAGTGACACCATGGTAGGTGGCACCGAAGCCTTATTTGTGTACTTGTGTATTTGATTCAGTATTATACAAATTTGAACACTTTAATACTAATAGCTCGTGTCTCTTTCCTTTAGTACAGATTGTGTCTCTTTGGTTGTTACTCGCAAATATATACTGTAGACCATGGTCCACAATGCATTGTGAACTATGATCATTACTGATACTGCAGTTGTGTTGAACGTATACTGCAGTTGTGTTGAACGGATACTGCAGTTGTGTTGAAAAGGAAACTGCAGTTGCGCGGAACAGAAGTCGGTCATCCGTTCAACACAACTGCAGTATCCGTTCAACACAACTGCAGTATCAGTTCAACACAACTACACTTTCAGACGGATGAAACGGCCTCTGTTCCGCGCAACTACAGTTTCTTTTCAACACAACTGCAGTATCAGTTCAACACAACTGCAGTATCCGTTCAATACAACTGCAGTATCAACCATGACTCATGGTCCACAGTATAATGACTGGTTGTTACTTAAGAGGTTTTTGTTGGCCATGGTGGAATTGTTGATTCTCAGTGACGATGAAAATGTACGGAGGTAGACTTAGAATGAGCTATTCCCTTTGCAAGGGGAATAGCCATTCCTAGGGGACCCCCTAGTATTAGCTATTCCCGTACTTGGGAATAGCTTTTATACTATAATACCGAAAATACTATTTTTGTATTATTAACCAATATATATATATATATTAAAATGTACTCCGTAATTAATTAAATATATGGATTTATATAATATATTATATTCAGTGAAGTATATACATAAACACATACAAAAGGCTACAGCCTAATCAACAGCATAATCTTCAAGAATATCTTATATTGGATGAGTTCCGTGCACACCATATGTACATCTCACTTTCTGATTATTGCTCAATTAACAACAAATCACCACCTTCACATGAGAGAACACTTAACTCAATACAATAATAATTTTCTGGTAAGCATGCAGTGAGTGGAGTGACCTTGCAATCCCATTTCAACACCTTTATATAACACTTTACATATAACCATTTCACCTTAACTTTTGCGCATAATTTTCCCATGAATTACTGACATCCACACATTTTATTTAACCATCAAAGACTCACTCAAATAATTCATAATATGTTAGATTATAAAGCTGAAATTCTGACCACATGTTGACTCTGTTCCAGTTGATTGTTGATGCTGTTCCAGAATGCAAATCGGTCCAATAATCATAAAATAAAGAAATAGAAAAAATCTAAATTTTGTCAAATAATATAGCCAACAAAATTAGGGTACAAAATGTGTATCATTTGTACACTTACAATTATTATTATTATTATTATTATTATTATTATTATATACACACATATCTTTGTTTATATCCATAGGGATATGTGGTAAATTAGGATTTTTAGAATTTCATTCACAAATTCTATATTTTTATATATAATTTAATTTTTTTTCATATATAATAATAATAATAATAATAATAATAATAGTAATAATACATTTTTTGTATAGGGGTATTTGTGTCTTTTAAACACATTCCATTTCTATTTCTTTAACCAACCAAACACTGAAATTACATTCCTAAAGTCTATTCCTTCCGCGAACCAAACAATAGAATACAATTTCTATTCTATTCCTAGCATATTCCATTCCTTATGAAATACTATTTCTATTCCCTTAAAATTCATTCTGTGAACCAAACATGCTGTTAAGGTATAAAGTGTTACATTTAAGGCTTAAAGCATTAAATATATCTACCTTAAACTATGTATTAGATTTGTGTCATGAAGTATTTTATTTAGGCCATAAAGTATTGTGTTTAATGCTTAAATTAAAGTATTAAATATATCTACCTTAAAAGATTTGTGTTATGAAGTATTATATTTAGGCTAAAAGTATTGTGTTTCAGACTTAAAGTATTAAATATGTCTACCTTAAATTGTGTATTAAATTTGTGCTATAAAGTATTATATTTAATCTATAAAGTATTGTATTTAAGGCTTAAAGTATTAAATATATCTACCTTAAACTATTTGATTTGTGCTATGAAGTATTTATTTAGCCTATAAAGTATTGTGTTTAAGGTTTAGAGTATATATCTACCTCAAATTTTGTATTAGATTTGTGTTATGAAGTATTATATTTAGGCTATAAAGTATTGTGTTTAAGGCTTAAAGTATTAAATATATCTACATATATAAACTGTGTATTAAATTTGTGCGAAGTATTACATTTAAGTTATAAAGTATGGTATTTAAGGCTTAAAGTATTTATTATACGTTTAGAACAATAGATTGTTGAGAAACCACATCCTTATTTGATACTTCTTCCTGATACACAAATAATCGTCTGATCTTTATATGACAAGCTACGGCTCCTGCGAACCTATCTACAACAAGCTGACGAATAAGAGGGGATAAAGGTTTTGCATTTTGGAATCATAAATATTGCAATGGGAGAAGAAGATGAAATCGAGTACAAACGGGTGAAATTTATTTGGCGGCAGTTCGTAACTAGCAGGGTGAGGGTGAGGTAGAGTGCACAATAGCATTAGATGCATTTTCTCAACATCTTTATCGGACCTTGCAACTAGTAGCTGAGGGTGAGGAATCCTAAAATTTTCATTTCGGATCCACTATAGGGATATAATCACTCGCAATAAAACATCGAAAGTTCTCACAATTATCAACCCCACAGAGCTCTAATAAAATTCAAACACACAAAGAAAAGGAAACACCTTATCTCTCAGATCTACAACAACACTCTATAATTAACCTCCAACGAAGAAATGCAGAAAAAAAAACCTTGCAAAAACAACCGGCGTAACTGCATGTGTGAAATTAAGGCGGAGCAGTTGACAAAAGTTGTTGCTGTTTATCGAAGTTGAAGGCTACGGCAGAAATGGAGGCAGAGAATATGGGAGGAGGCGGGGAGCTTGAGCGGAGGAGATGGGAGGAGACGGAGAGGTGGGCGGCGGAGATACGAGGAGGCAGAGAATAACATGAGCAGATATGATGATATGGGAAAATCAATATTGTGGCAAAGAGAGAGAGAGAAACGATGAGGTAGAGAAAGGGGAGGGTGAGAAGCACATGTTGACCTGTATAATAAGCGACCCAACTCGTCTCACACAAGTTTTTGCCTTATAAATTTTATATTTGTATTTTAGGAAATAATTAACATATAACTCCAATATATAATGTGTAGATATTATTATTATTATTGAAGAAGATAAGAAAATATATGATGGATGCATGTGCAAGGTAACAATAGTGAAAAAGATAACAAAAGTTATAACGATAGCGGTATATTTGTCCAAAATATTGTAAAGTACAACTTTTATAGCATAACGTATAAAAAAAAACTTAACGAAAAAAACGGACATAAATGAAGGGTATAACATTCATTCACACTTATTATGTTTTTAGATGTTATAGAAATAATTGTACCTTGTATTGTAACGATCAATTCTTATATCATACACCAGGGTTCATGTTGTACTATGGACCCCGATGCATCTATATATTTTTTTTTGAGGAAAACCCTGACGCATATATATGTGTCTTATGTTATGAAATTCTGTAACTTGAGAGTTTGAATTCTGTACCTGAAACAAATTGATAATTTTGTTTTATATTATAAATTTATGTGTCTTGTGTCGCGAAATTTTGTGCCTATGAACACAAATTATGTACCTAAAAATAAAAATTTGGAATTTTTTTCAGCTCAAACCGACTACGAAAAAAAAAACAAATTAAAAAAAATTGCCCCGCCGACTCGACCAATGGTCGCCTAGGTTGCGTTTCACAACATTGAGAAAATGAAATGAATTGTAAATTTATATTAGTTCTAATATATTTAATAAATGCACAACAAATATTTTACATACAAGATCAATGAAGGCAACAACATTAATTAGTTATTTTTGAAATTTCTTATGTTTCTAGAATTGTCAAATTGATCGCAGTATTGTTGTAGTCTCGGTATCTTTTCAATGCGTCAAGTGTGTCATGATGTTCTATTGTCCTACATTGACACTTTTAATAATGAGTTTTAAATGTAGATACATAAGATAATGATCTAATTAACATTTACATATTATTATCAACATAAAAGCATAGAAGTCTTTTAGGTATTCTGCTTGGGGTTCATTTGGTTCAACCATTATTGTTGAATGAGTTCTTGTGGATAGAAATATCACTAGTTTAAGGAATAAGATTAGATAATAAGGTAGTAAAAATTTAAACATTTTAAATCATCTTAATAAAAATTTACAATTTACGTTTAAAGTGAACAACTATAATGTAGTTCAAAGATATTACGGGATAGTTTCTTGTTTTAATTTATTGGGTTATTTGTATACTCTTTTTGTCAACAAATTCTCCCCAAGTAGTTAATATGATTTTCTTCAAAACTATTTTTTATTTTTTTTCATGGTATTAATAAAACACTTGGTAAATAAATATATAACATTATTTTGTATTATATATCTTTGATATTTAATTATAAAACATTGTAAAAAGAAAACAATGAACAATGTAGTAAATATAATCAATTAATGAATTTGAATGTAAAGAATCTTTAAATAAGAGAAACTAAAGACAATATAACTAATGAAATTATTTTTTATTTAATATATTAGTAATAATACATAAAAAAAAATTGAATAAAGGCATTGTATACATACACCTAATTCTAAATTAAAGAAATGCATGTGTATTATTTTTTATGCTCAACTTTGAATGATATATATATAGTATGACTAATTAATTGACCAAAGTTCATGTTAAATTTTATATTGTATCTACTATACTAATAAGATCGAAAAAGAGTTAGGCCTAAAATGGGTAGAAAAAACTGGCGGTCAAATTATTTAATCAAATGGATGGTTCAGATGAATTATCTAATTAAATAGATGGTTAAGATGATTCAGATTAATATTATTAATAGAGATTACCTAATTTAACCTTACTTTTATAATTATCTGTTAAGTTTTCCGTTAAATATTCTCTTCTCCGTTAATATTCCGTTAACTTTTAACTTACTCATTAATTTCTATAAGAAAGGTCTTAGGTTCGAACCTCATCTCAATCAAATTTGACATAATTAAGTTTCTCACTCTATTTAACTCTTATTAAATTAAATTAAATTAGTAGCTACAACAAAAAATGATAGATATGTATTTCTTTAATTTAGAATTATGTGTCTACAATACCTTTATTTGAAAAAATTATCCATTATCAAAAAATTAAATTAAATAACAAAAATATCTACTATACTAAATGTTCCGGAGAAAATGATATAATATAGGATAAAGTAATAAAATCAAATAAAAATACTAAAATCAAATAATTTGAACAATACATTTCATCAAATAATTGAACGAACATTTTTTATTTCCCGTTATAGATCTAACTTTATTGGCTCTTATTAGTAACATATATATTAAATGTGTGCGAACGGAGTGTGTGCCATTATATATATATATATATATATAGAATTCAGTTCCCGTGTGGTGGGGTTTCTCCGGTACAGTTGTTTTAGATGCATAATTTTCTTCTTAAGGTGCGTGATTTGTATGCTTAAGGTGCGTGAGTGTTTGAAGTTTAAGGTGAATGAACCTAAAACTTAATGTGCATGGTTTTCCTTCTTAAGGTGTGTGATATGTATGCTTAAGGTGCGTGAGTTGTTGAAACTTAAGGTGCGCCATTTTAAAACTTTAGGTGCGTGGTTTGTGTTCTTAAGGTGCGTAACTTGTGTACTTAAGATGCGTCGGCTTAACGCTTTAGGTGCGCGTGGTTTGTGTTTTTAAGGTGGTTTGTTTGTGTGCTTAAGGTGCATGATTTATGTACGTAAGGTGTGCCATTGTAATGCTTAAGGTTCGTAACCGCACAAAATCCCACGGAAACCTTTTCTCGCACCTGAACCATTCCGTATATATATGGAGTTAGGATTATATGAGATCACTTGTTTAAATAAGATCGTGAGATCAGATCTTGTGCATCTATGCAATAATTTAATGGTCTAGATTGATTTAAGACTCTAAGTTGAAGTGTGTGCGAACGGTGATTAAGTGTGTGCGAATGGAGTGAGTGTGTTAAACAATCTAGACCATTAAAATTTTTTAGATTGATGTACAATATTTGATCTCAAAATATTTTAATGGTCTAGATTGATTAAGATTCCAAGTTGAGGTGTGGGCGAACAGTGATTAAATGTGTGCGAACGGAGTGTGTGTCAATCAATCTAGACCATTAAAAATTATTATATGAATGCACAAGATCTGATCTCACGATCTTACCTAAACAAGTGATCTCATTGGAATCCTCTATATGTATGTATGTATATATATATATATATATATATATATATATATATATATATATATATATATATATATATATATATATATATATATATA
>NC_044924.1:26849117-26869117 GCF_003576645.1 Ipomoea triloba
ATATATATATATATATGTATATATATATATATACATATATATATATATATTTACAATCACATGAAACAACACCTTCCCGTGAGACGGTGAGACACAGCGTGAGTGCACACAGTTTACTACACGGATGCACACAGCCTAGAGTGTGTGCATTTAATCCAACATGAGTGCACACAATTTAGGATGTGTGCATTCGTAAAGTAGACTATATATATATATATATAAAATAAGAGTAATGCAATACAATTGTAATTAATAACTTAACAACATTTTCAGAGTTTTATGGTCAAGAATTAGATTAGACAACCTTTATAAAAGACATCCGCGGCGCATAGGATAAGATATAAGATAAAGTGTCGTGACAATTAACATTTGCAAACGTTTCAAAGTGAGATATTGACAAGATAAGGCAATGCCGCCTTTAATTTGGACAGACATGCATATATACCCGCATGTTACGTAAGAGTTGAGATTGAGTACAAATATATGAAATACCGAATAGTAGTCGAGTAGTGAGTGGAATATAATTCTTGTATTTATATATATAGATGATCACGATTCAACAATTCTTACTAATACTCTCTTGGTTGAGTCTATTATATTGTATTGGATCTTTTTAGTACGATTTACTTATCTTGTGTCGCAAATTATATTGTGGACCATGGTCCATAATTCATTGTGGACCATGGTCATGGCTGGTACTGTAGTTGTGTTGAACAGATACTGCAGTTATGTTGAAAAGATACTGCAGTTGTGTTGAAAGGAAACTGTAGTTACGCGGAATAGAGGTCGTTCATCTGTTCAACACAACTGCAGTATCCGTTCAACACAACTGCAGTATCTTTTCAACACAACTGTAGTATCAGTTCAACACAACTGCAGTTTCAGACGGATGAAACGACCTCTATTCCGTGCAACTGCAGTTTTCTTTCAACACAACTGCAGTATCTGTTCAACATAACTGCAGTATCCGTTCAAAACAACTGCAGTATCAGCCATGTCCCATGGTCCACAGTATAAGGACTGATATTGTGTTGTTTGTGAACTATTATATTTAAGCAAGATTTACCTAATATATACTGGTCAAGGGATTCAATTCTAATATTCTAGAATCCTTGGACATTATTTCCATAGTAAAATTCAAATCACACATTGTCACCTCCCGTCATAACCTTTAAATTAGGCGACAAACCAACTATGCTAAGTTTTGAAGCATCATAGTATATACTCTTATCATAATATATACTCTTAAGTAGACAAATAGTGACGGTGACCTCGTTTCATTGTATCCATATTTGATGGTAGAATATTCGCCACGTACATTGTTAGTCAAGGTCGTGATATACGGAGTAATTTATGTTAGGTTAGGCAGTGACAGTTCTTGAACGGCACAATACAGTGAAAGATTTTCTGTTGTCTTCTATTTTATGTTATTTTTAGAAATGGATTTTCTGTTGTCAATTCTTCAAGTGTCAGTCAACAATGCCTGCACTGATCGATTTGTTTGAACCGTAGAATTTCTGATGTCTTTGGAACTTTCATCGGATTGGTCATTGGTGATATCATATAACGAAATTGGTGGGGAAAAGAAAAAGAAAAAGAATTTAAACTTTTTTGACGATTTAGGTACAATTATTTATTATTTATATTTACAATTTCTTAACATTACTACTATTCATGCGTAATAACATTAATTATGATGTATTTAGAAATTTAAAAAATGACTTTCCAAAGTTTTTTTTTTTTTTTGACAAGAGACTTTCCAAAGTTAATTTTCAGGTTTTCATATGTTTGAATATTCAAAAAAAATAAAGTTTCTAGAAAATATTCATTCGCTTGTGAAAATTTTGTCTAATTTGACGAAAAATATTTTCCTGATTTTTTATTTCTTCATCTCTCTCTTCTTTCTAATCTCTCTTCAAGCTAGTTTCAGGAGGATTATTACCACCCACCACAGTTGTACTAAATTTTAAAATGATTAATTAAATGATATATTTTTAGTATTGAAATTGATTGCAGTATTTGAAAAGAACTTATGAATACATCACAAGATAATCATACATATTAACACTGTGTATTCGTGCCAAAGACCTTGTGGTCTAGTCGCACCCGGTGTCTCGGTTTACACTCCCACATGGATGATGGAGTGGGTTCGAGCCAGATACTACATTGTAACAGAGTCGCTAGTACTTCAAAAAAAAAAACACTGTGTATTTATAATATATAAATTATGAATTTTTAAAAGATAAATTATGAACATTTAGTATGTAAATTATGTATGGGTTTGGGTCCACGGAATAATTTGCGGTGAATCACCAAAGAATCACCAAATGTGAAATAGTTGACGTTTGGACATTGTCTAGATAGAGGTTCAGTACTTTAATTTGCATTTCAGAAAAGAAAAAAATTGAAAACCTTTAAAAACATAACATTTTTGAAAACCTTTTAAAAAAAAAATATTTTTGAAAAAGTTTTCATGTTGATGTATCAAAAACAAAAAATAGTTGTCAATTCCTTACGGAATTTCAAAAGTAAAATGGGGCAAACTACGTATGACAAGGGGAAGATAGATCATTAAATTGAGTCATATAGCGTTATCAATGAGTTTAACTTGTTTATGTTCAATACAACTCCATCACATAATAAGATAGAGGGTAGACTTAATTATTTGCACGTAACTCATTAATTTAATAAGAAGTATTTAGAAAAACTAAAGGGTAGACTAAGAATTTAATACCGATCCTGTTTGGTTAGAAGGAATTAAAATTCGATCTATTTTTTCATTTTTTTTGGTGTTGGAGGGAATCAAAATTCATTCATACCTATTTCCAAAGATAATCAAATTCTTTCATTTGATTGGATGGAAATTGCAATTCTGTATTTTTATAGAATTAGAATCTCATGCCCCCTCTCCTCCCCCAATTCCTCTTGTATGTATTTCAATTCTGCATTAGTTGGAAAAAAAAAAAAAAGAAGATATCATTGAGACAAAATCACCCTAGTCTTTTTTAACCTAAATAAAGATACGTTGAAACGAAATTACCCTTCTATGATATTTTTTGGATGTAACTATTTAAAAAACTTAACATTTTATTATGTTTAACTAAGTTGTGTACTTATATTTTTATTAAGTTTTTGGATTTGAGCTTATGAAGCTTAACATTACATGGTTAAGTAAATTTTGGAAGTTATTAAATATGTTCTACTGATACAAGTTTATATCCAAAGTGTCCAAACAACACTGCATTAAGTGTATAATATATCAAATTCATTATCTTACTTATGTGAATCTAAGTATATTTGATCTAACACAAATTGAAAGTGGAACCTACTCAAAACAAAGACTCAAAATAATAACTTAAATGTCATTTTATACTAATTTTTCTAACAAAGTTTAATAGTATTTTCATACTTTAACTGTACTAATAATTTTGATCATCTTTTACAATTTCATATTCAATAATTGGTAGCTGATTTCTTCTCTTGTTTGTGAAAATGTGAAATATGAAAACGAAAAGGTAAATGAGCATCAGAATTGATTAAAAGACTAAAAGTATCAAAGTTGAGGTTTATCAATCACTAAGTTTGCTTTGACACTCAAATTTAAACACAACATTCAACATTGAAATCCACAGTAAACTCTCTAGCTAAGTATGTGGTTTGTAAAGAATTTCAATTCAAATGAGGCAAATAAAGAATCGGTAATGGGGAAAATCTACTAGAGATAATAATTTACCCCTTTAATCATTATATTTCACAAAGATGAGTCAAAACTGGTAACAGTTACACGAAACCAAATTAATTGTCATTAAAGTCATGGAGAAAATGTGATCAAATTGTAATTTGAGAAGAAGTTTTAAAATATCACCGTATTCAATAACTAAATTGACAATTAATTGCGAATGACCTTGTGGTCTAGTGGTACGGAGTGACTCTCCCAAATCACCGTATTCATGCCTGGAAGCTAAGCGTCAATGAGGCATTGACTCTTTGTGCTTCAGTAGGTTGAAAAAGTAGTTATGAACAGATATTACATTGTAACATAGTCAGTAGTGCTAAAAAAAAAATTGACAATTAACTTTAATAGAAATTAGTTGATAAAAATTTAGTTTGAGTATTTGTAGTAAGTACTTATGTCCAAACTAGAGTGCATGCTATTTTTGAATTATGTATCATCGTCTGGTCATGAACAATTATGAATGATGACTTTATAAGAATGAATTAAATGGTGGGTGTGACATCCACCATTTTTTATTTACGAGAAAGTTCGCAATCACTATTTGAAGGTATATTCAGGGTGAAGTTCACCCCCCATATGACCCTAGTCAACAAATGATCACAAAGAATTAAATTAGGTTAGGTTGTACATAGCTGATCGATTTAAATCAAGGCAAATAAATAATTATACAATGAACCAAACTTAGAATTATGTGGTTACCACACTAACTATCTGACCACCTTAATTGGGGTTTGCTCGAAGATTGACCCTGCTTCCATGCATTGTATATCCTTGTTGCTCGCATATTCACCATATATACTTCGTTAATCAAGGTGAAAAGGTCAACATATATGGAGTAATTTATAGTAGTTGGAGCCAAGGACCTTGTGGTCCAGTGGCATCAAACCCTCCTCTTTATACGGGAGGTGGTGGGTTTGAGCCTCAGTGGAGACAATCCTGACTCTTATGCTTCAATAGGTTGACAGATACGGGTTCGAGCCTCAGTGGATTGTGGCTAAAGTAGTTATGAACAGATATTGCATTGTAATACAATAGTTGGCTAGTCACATTTCTTGAATAATTTCTCTTGTATATTTAAAAAAAAAATCTTTTTGTTAAAAAATTTATTTTTGGTAATGGATTTTCTTTCGTCAATTCTTCAAGTCTCTGTCAGCATTGCCAGCATTGTTCAGTTAGAATCGTAGAATTTCAGAAATCTATGAATTTTCTATTTATTTTTATTTTCTTATAGTTTTAAGAGGGAAATGGAGGTCCATTATGGTTATTTATTTTATTTATATATTTATATATATATATTTTATGGGCATGAGGTTAATTTTACATTGGCCATTCTTTTTCCTCTACTCTTTGTCCTTTTATCAAAGGATTTTTTATTTTTAAATTTCATGTTAATGTATCAAAAAATAGATCAGAAATCGTTGCCAAGTCTTCTACGCCATTTGAAAAGTAAACGGTGACAAACAACGTAGTAATTAAGAGGATAAAGATGGATCATTAATCATATAGACAAGTTGAATTGTACTATGATGTAATACTTTTCATATCTCATTTTATCTAATATATATTTATTATTTGTAATTCAAATAATTGCATTCAACGATATACGTAGATGTGCCCTCAATATCTACGACTCTAAAGGTGTATCTAATGATATGCAAAATACACTGCACTCTCACATATAACTGAGTACACTTTATATTACTGCTCAATACACTTTACAGTGTTGTTAATTACTCCATACATTTTAAAATTTGAAATATTTTACTAAAATGTCACTATATTTTTTCCCTGTTTTAGAACGGTTGATTCTCCCCAAAATTGACCGTTATGATATCATAAGTAGTTCTTAATTTTCTCTTAGGCTTCAGCTTTTATTTGATTGACCTCTCTCTCTCTCTCTCTCTCTATATATATATATATATATATATATATATATAAAATGCCTCTTACAATATACATATTTTTAGAGTTAATTCTCAAAATGGTCCTCCAACTATGACCTTTTCTTAAATTGGTCCCTTGACTTTTAATTGCACCTAAAGTGGTCCTCCGACTTTTAAATTTTAAGCCAAAATGGTCTTCCGTTAGCTTTGGCGTTAAGTAGGTATTAAAATGAAGGGTAAAACTGGAAATTCATGTTTTGCACTCCAATTTAAAGCAATATGTGACTCATTTCAGCAGCATGTGCACATATTTCTTCAAATTAAGTTTTTGCTCTCCTAAATCTGCAATCAAAATGTGCGATAATCAATTAGTAAGGTTCTAACTGAGGCGTGTCTATTGCTGGTCGAAAACTATTTCCAAACCCCCTCTATGGCTTAGGTTCACCCAAAGCCTTAGAGAATTTTAAAAATAAAGTCGTGTTATACATACTCGTATAACAACTAAAAATTAGTGGCTTAGGTTCACCCTAAGCCTTAGAGAATTTTAAAAATAAAGTCGTGTTATACATACTCGTATAACAACTAACAATTAGTGTTGAATATTTAAAGTTTTGCTAATTAATAATAGACTTGTGAGCAAGGTGTATATTTTTCAAAGAGCTTCTAGTAATAGACTTATTCAAACAGGTTAGAACTTATAACACAATCTTTGTAATAATTCATTTATTATTAAATATGCCCAACCCTTTTTGTAAATTGTCATGTCTATAAATACAGCCCAAGCCAAGATAGATACAGCACATTGGCAATTGTACCATTAAGGCAAAGCAAATACAAAATGGAGAGAGTTGCTTGTTGTTTGCTTGTGGTGGTGGCGCTGGTGGCCGGCGCGGCGGCGCAGAGCGCCACCAACGTGAGAGCAACGTACAATAATTACAATCCTCAAAATATAAACTGGGATTATAGGACGGCGAGTGTCTACTGCGCCACCTGGGATGCCGACAAGCCACTTGCGTGGAGGCAAAAGTATGGGTGGACTGCCTTCTGTGGTCCGGTCGGACCAACAGGCCAAGCTTCTTGCGGCAGATGTTTGAGGGTATGTTATTTATTAATGATGAAATTTTACGATGTTGTGTATGTGTACTTTACAAAGTTATATCATTTCTAAAAAGCATTTAAAGTAAAATACAACTTTGAAAAGCATCAAATATGCAGAAGCAAGAAAGCCTAGTCCAATCAAGATGACAATAGATTCAGACTTGTAATCACAAGGTCACGAATTTGAAGTTTTGTCCCTTGGTTTGAGCGGATAAGCTATATATGAACTATGGGTACCTAGATAGGTTGGTTTAATTTTTTTGTGATATTTTGCCGATTAGGGTTACAAGGCGGGATTTTCTTACACCCTAAAGGGTTATGTGGTTTTCCCCGTCATCCAAATGCACATGAACGACTTATTGGTCTTCTTAGTTTGAATCAGTCAGCTATGGATAATATAGACTGGTTTATTTCTTTGTGATACTTTGACAACTAGGATCACAATGCGGGTTTTATCTAGTGCATGACTTTGAGTTTCCCTCTTTCACCCAAAAAAAAATAAGCTTCAAAAAGTATGAAGTTTATTTATGGCATTGAAATTTTTTTCATGAATAATATTACTCATATATACACATTAATTGAGTTTGCATGTGTTTAAACGCAGGTTACCAATACCGCCACCAATGCTCAAGTAACGGTGAGGATCGTTGATCAGTGTTCAAATGGAGGGCTGGATTTGGACGTGAATGTGTTCAATCAATTGGACACTAATGGACAGGGCGTTGCTCAAGGTCACCTCATAGTCAACTACGACTTCGTTAACTGTAATGACTAAGCCAATGGCAATGAATATTTGCTTTTTAATATATTGAAAGCAATAATAATAAGATAATAAAGCTTCTTGAGAAGCAATATTGCTTTCATTTATGGAAATAAATATGGATTACTAGCTATATATTCAATTGTCTTAAAATCGAATTACGTTCTTGGCATAACGCGTTCTTATTTAAATAATTTAATAAAAAATATGAGTTCTTATTTAAATAAAAAAAAATACCATAATAAAAGTAATGTATTATCATCCATTTCTTCATACTTCATCCTTTACAAAATGCCAACTCCATCTCCTAAAAACCAGAGGCTTACTTATTGCATGTAACGTGATCCACACAATTGTGTGGACCAAGGTCCAAAAATGACGTCATTTCGCGTAATTTTTTTACGCGACTCACTGCAAAATACATTTTTATATTTTATAATGTATATTGTTTTAAAGTATAACTAGTGTTTAACCCGTGCGGTGCACGGAAAAAATTTATTATTATGAATTTAAATTAAAAAAAAAATTAAAAATATAAATATATTAAAATGTACAATATAATAATATAGTTGAGTTTTCATATATTTGGTCAAGTATCTATTATCATGGCATACAAAACTAAATTTTTGTATGATTAATATAATCTCTAATCATGTACATATTTATATAAATTTATAGAGAAAAATTTACATAATTAAATTGAATTATTCCTAATCGTATTTCATATATATTATAATTCTAACAATATGAATAATAACAAAGAAAATTATACTTAGAAATTAAAAAAATATAAATTTTAAATTTTTTATATGTGATTTTAAACTCTAATTAGGCGCATTTTCTTATATGATCGTGTAATACAGTGTATATACAAATAATATTTATTAATATGTATATATGCAGATTCTATAATATAATTTTTGTAATTATAATTTATATTGATATATTATAATTAAAATAATTAAATTAAAAAATTAAAAAATTAGCATTTTACTTTTGTATGATTAATATATTGCATAAGTATATGTATGTATGAATTTTTAAAAATATAAATATTTATGAATACACATTTTGTTAATTTTATAATTTTATTTTTGATCATATTTTGTATTTTGTTAATTATAATTAAGAAAATTACATTTACAAATTAAAAGAATTTAATTTTTACATTTATATTGATTAATGTAGTCCCTAACTATATTACATATTTAGACTCATAAAATATGTTTCATTATTACCCTAGAAGTTATCTTATAATTATTCCCTAACTATTTTAACTCATAAAATACATTATCTTACCCTAGAAGTTTCATTATTCTAACACATAATGTACATTATTTTAACACATAAAATACATTATTCTAACTTATAATGTAAATTATTCTAACTCATAAAATTCAATGACATCATTTTAGACTGTGGTCCACACAATAATTTGCCTCTATTTTTAGTCTACAAGGGTGTTCGTTTTTTGGTGAAAGTTTGGTTAATTCATTTAATTTATTATTCTTGATGATGATTGAATTACTTGATTTTATTTTGAGTACTATTGAATTACTTGATTTAATTAAGAGATTTTAAAATTTTTGTATATTAATTTGGTTCAAAAAAAGATTTTTACTAGTGATGGATGATGGATGAAGAAAACTTGAGTTACCTTGTAATAGCGGAAGCTTTAGGGGTAACATTGATAAATGACATATTTATGAAAGCATAAATTACAAATTTTTCAGCAATAAATTAAAAAATGTCACCATTCAAACACTAAATTGAGAGCCATTAATTAAAGAATTCTTTATTTTCCTGTGTAAGAGTTTAAACTTTGCTTATGCTACTTGAATCAAATTCTAGTTAATTAGTCTTATATTGGTGATGTCAATATACCGAATGTTATACACAAAAAAGTTTGGTAACTAATAAATCTAATTTTTTTTAATACTACTGACTCTATTACAATGCAGTATCTGTTTATAACTACTTTCTCAACCTATTGAAGCACAAGAGTCTGTATTGCCTTCACTGAGGCTCGAATCCACTACCTTCCGTATAAAGGGAAGGGTTTGATGCCACTGGACCACAAGGTCCTTAGCTAACTAATAAATCTAATAGAAATTAGTTTATAAAGATTTAGGGTTATAAAGATTTAGGTTAGATATTTTTAGTAGGTATCCACATTTAATAAGAGTGAACAAATACAGAGGGATAGTAATGACGGATGTAACGTGGATGCATTGTATCGTTGTTGTTATCATATTGGCCATACTTTGTTAGCTTAATTAGTCAAGATGCATGATGATATAGGGAGTAATTTATGGTGGGTAGTGACATTTCCTGTATGGCACAATTATGGATTTTATGTTGTCAATTCTTCACATCTCAGTCAATATTGCCTGCACTCATATGTTAGAATCGTAGAATTTCAGAAATCTTTGCAATGTTCTTTCAATTTGTAGGGAATTTTAATGTGAAAATAATATTCCTAAAAAATTTCATGTCACAATCATTCACAATAACCAGAAAAATTCATTTGTAGGGAATTTTAATCCAAAAATAATATTCCTAAAAAATTTCATGTCACATTATCCAAAAAAAAAAAATTCATGTCACAATATAATATAATAACCAAAAAAATTCAGAACTTATTGTAAAACACACACAATAATTTGCTTAAAATCAATTCGCTTCATCCTAAAGTTGCTAGGAATTTTGAAGAGTGAATTTTTCATTATACAATAGATTCTAAATGAACACATCTGAGCACTCAAATAAAAAGTTTTCAGCAAACTTGAATAAAAGGAACACTTCAAATTTTAGAAGTGCAGACAAATAAATATGAGATAGTATAAATAGTACGTGAGAAAAAATATAAAAAAAAAAATTGTAGGGATTTCAAGCATTTATCACTATACTAAAAGTAATGGTATACTTGTTTACATAACTCTTTTTGGATTTTAATTTGCACCCTCCCCTCATTGCATGTGAGAAAGCCTCTTAGTTACATAATGCGACCTCCTTAAATTTTGAATTAATAAGTGAAAATGAGTACGTGTTTTTCTTTTTCAAGTGGCATAATCGTCATGTTTAGTCTATAGATCTTTGTTCCTCTTTCTTTTCTTTTTTTTTTTTCTAGATAATATTTAGTTTGCTCCAATGATATTTTTCCCTCCATGAGATCTTTATTTTTCTATTCTAAGTGTGCATTTAACTGAGTTCATAAAGAAGATTTCATTTCTCATATAGTCATATAGGATATCATATTCGTTATACATGTGTCTACTTCCTCTTCAGTAATATAATGTTATTGACAACCATCCATCCTACAAATCAAAGCTACGAGTATCCCACTGATCTTTCTAGTAAATTAAGTGACGCTCGCTTTGATATATACCAAATAAAAAAAAAAAAAAAAACTCGTGCTTTGATTTTGAAGATTAATAAATTTTAGACACAAATGAATTATGTAAAGTGCAGTGTGTACCATATATAGTGCATGTGTGCAGTGTGTTTGTTTCATGAACAATAGTATTCACTACAAGAAAGATGCACAAAGACAACACTACAAATACAACGGTTTTTGACAAAATAAAGTGTTATCTTTTGTATAAAAGACAATAGTTTTGTCCAAAACCGTTGTCTTTGACGCAACATTTTTATCAAAGACAACGGTTTTTACCGAACCATTGTCTTTAATGTGTTGTCTTTGTGCATTTCGTCAAAAGACAACATCACAAAGACAACAGTTTTAAACATGCACCGTTGTCTATGTGCATTTTTTTTATAAAAGACAACAGTTTTATGTAACCGTTGTTGGTATTGTGTTGTCTTTGTGCATTTTGTCAAAAGACAACACCACAAAGACAACGGTTTTATGTAACTGTTGTCATTGGTGTGTTGTCTTTTTGTGAAAAGACAACACCACAAAGACAACGGTTTTAAGAAACCGTTGTCTATGCGCAATTTTTTTATAAACGACAATGGTTTTATGTAACCATTGTCGTTGGTGTGTTGTCTTTGTGCATTTTCTCAAAAGACAACACCATAAAGACAACGATTTTAAAAGACCGTTATCTATGTGCATTTTTTTAAAGAAAAGACAACGATTTTATGTAATCGTTGTCGTTGGTGTGTTGTCTCTTTGTGAAAAGGCAACACCACAAAGACAACGGTTTTAAGAACGGAAATTTTAACACCGGTTTCAACAACAGAAATTTTGCCTCAAAGACAACGGTTTTTAACCGTTGTCTATGCCCTTCACTAGTACAAAACTGCACATCCACTACTGTTGTAAATGGCTTTTCGCTATCGTTGTACAACAGTAGCGGATGGCAGAGTCACTAAATGTCATTGACTTTGCGCTACCGTTGTGGAACAGTAGCGAAAAAGTATAGTAATCCGCTACTGTTCTTCACTAGAACGGTAGCGAATTAGTTTTTTTTTTTTTTTAAATTACAGATCATCCGCTACCATTCCTAGCTAGGAACAGTAGCGAATGATCTATTTTAAAAAAAATATATATATAATCATTCGCTACCGTTTCTAGCTAGGAACAGTAGCGAATGATCTATTTTTTTAAAATATAAAAGAGGACACTACTAAAGACTCAAAGAGAATTGAACCTACAACCATTCCTTATGAAATAATATGCCGTTGGGAATATGAATGAGTATAAAGGCTTAGGTGACACCTGTCATACTATCAAGTAAGTATTGTTAGACTTCCATGAACTAAATCTCTTTCATTTCATTGCTTATTGTTATGATTCTAAAAAAGTATTGTACTATACTTTTATTTAGTTAAGTTGCAAATCTTTTAATATGCATCATTCAAATTTAGTAAACTTGATTTTTCGTTGTCTATTATGTTGCATCTCTATTTATTTCTCTTTATGGCAATGACTGTGTGTTTGGTTTTTGGTTCTTGTTTAGTGAGTATGGTGATCTACTAGTAAGTTGTGGCTTGATGGGAGAAGTTGTCAAAGTATATGAAGATCTTGAGCTTTGGGACTTCTTGGCTGCAAGTATTATAAGTATTTACAAGCTATAGAGTAGAAATGTTTTTTATTGGAACTTTATGAACATTTAAACTTGGTGATTAGTTCTTGTGTATTTAGAACATTGTGTATCTAGACTTGGTGATGGTATTTGGATAAATAGTTTTTTATTATATTAGTATGTTTTTTTTTTTTGAAAGAATTATATTAGTATGCTTAAAATCAAAATAGGTTAAAAACAACGGTTTTAAACCGTTGTAATAATGGTTAAAAACCGTTGTCTATGTTCGTGACTTTTAACAACACCGGTTTCAAAAATAGTTAATACAATAGTTAAAAAATCATTGTCTTTTCTAGAAAAGACAACGGCTAAAAATAGTTGTCTATGTGCGTGACTTTTAACAACACCGGTCTCAACAATACTTAATAGACAACGGTTAAAAAAATGTTGTCTTTTCTAGAAAAGACAACGGTTAAAAACTGTTGTCTATGTGCGTAACTTTTAACAACACCGGTTTCAACAACACTCAATAGATAACGGTTGAAAAACCGTTGTCTTTTTAAAACAACGGTTAAAAACCGTTGTCTTTGTGTGTGACTTTTAACAATACCGGTTTGAACAACACTCAATAGACAACGGTTAAAAAACCATTGTCTTTTATAGAAAAGACAACGGGTTAAAAACCGTTGTCTTTGTGCGTAACTTTTAACAAACCGGTTTCAACAACACTCAATAGACAACGGTTAAAAACCGTTGTCTTTGTGTGTAACTTTTAACAATACCGGTTTTAACAACACTCAATACACAACGGTTGAAAAACCGTTGTCTTTGTGCGTGACTTTTAACAAACCGGTTTCAACAACAATCAATAGACAACGGTTAAAAAAACCGTTGTCTTTTTTAGAAAATACAACGGTTAAAAACCGTTGTCTTTGTGCGTGACTTTTAACACCGGTTTCAACAACAGAAATTTTGCCTCAAAGACAACGGTTTTTAACCGTTGTCTATGCCCTTTTTTCTTGTAGTGATTGAAACAATTAGATTAACTAGTGACCACATGAAGTATTATTTTCAGAACGGAAAATTGTAATTTATGCCCTTACAAATATGCCAATTATCAATGTCACTCATGATTCATGAATTATTAGTGGTGTAAATGTTGTCCCTCAATTTTCAAAACGTTACATATATTGTCCTTCCCCTAACGGAGATCGATATATGCACCGTTTAGTAAGGATAAAAATGATTTTTATTTTAATTTCGATTTTCCCTTTCCCCTTTCTCTTTCACCAGTTGACAAGGTATAGTTAGCGGTGGATGAAAAGTAGGGGTGGGGAATGAAGATTCTCCCGCATGACAAATTGGAGTTAATTAAGTGCAATACTTTCAAAGGGAGAGTTTCAACAAGAGATAGCTAGGTGCATAGGAGAACATGTGTAAGCATGTAAAGGAATGAGAGAAAATGTAGGAAAAAAGCAAAGAAGGCATGAAAGCAATGAACAAAGCAAGTAAAACGGGGAGTTGGATTCAATCACTTGAGTTTACGCATGCATTAGGCTATGGCAGACTTGATATAATGCAAATCATGACTAACTAAGGCTTTGCAAATGTCTTTCACCTATCGGTCTACTAGGCTTTTTCTTGGCATAGAACACTTTTAGGTGACTATTAACCTAAAAAGCATTTCATCAAACACATGGTCTTCACCTCATTCCTTACTTCGACCTTTCGAAACTTAAAGAAAGGAAATGTAAATGAGTAAAAGACTTCATGAAAGCACAATCTCAATGCTAACCGATAAAGACAACACCTAACCATTTCAATGCTAACTAATAAAGACAAGTCGTACAACAACAAATCATAAAAATTTAACACTTACAATTTTTTGTGGTAGTTAGTCCATATAGCCTTCAACTAGTCATTATTACATACTCCAAGTTCGAATTTCTTCCAATTTTCTCTATGAATTGTCGTCAAAGGGCATTTTAATTAGGATTAGGGATTTGAAGAAGGAGTAGGAACCAAGTTGAATAAGAAGAAACAACCAAAAAAACGAACGAAGGAAAAATGAAGAAGAAACAAATTAAAGAAGAAAAGAGGAAGAATGAGAAGAAAGAAAGAGAAACAAAGAACGGTTTAGTGGCACCCGGTTGCACTCCCATATGGAAGGGGGTGGGTTTGAGTCTCAATAGAGGCGATATTGACTCTTTGTGCTGTAATTATGAATAAATACTGCATTGTAACATAGTCAACATCACTCAAAAAAAAAAAAAAAACGGAACCTGGAAAATAAATAACATTTTTACCCTTACTAAACGGTACATATAACGAGGTCCATGAGAGGAGAGGCATTATATGTAACGTTTTGAAAATTGAGGGATAAATTTACACCACTAATAATTCAAAAGTGACATTAATAATTAGCATATTTGTGAGGGACATAAATTACAATTTTCCTTTTCAGAATTATTCTCCATATCTCTACGTTTCTTTTATTTCTATTATTAGAGTTATTAAGGAAGACCAAACACTTGTTTACGGGTTACAATTAATCATGAGGTGCAACAAAACATATAGATAAAAATGTATAAAGAAAATTGAGACACCAAGATTTTAACGTGAGTGAATACACAAGGCCCTAGCAAGAAAGAAACTCAATTCACTATGTATTTTTAATTACATAAGACATAGATAAACTTATATAAGCAAGTATGAAACTTGAACACTTGTCGATGTATGTTCTTTATATAACGCCCTAGAAATTGAGAACACAACTCCCTCGTGCTGCAAGATCCCTCTTGCCTTCAGATACAACTCCCATTGCAGAGTTGAACTCTCGTTCATAAAGATTGGGAACCAATTCTGTTGGTTCAAAAATTAGTATGCAATTTTTGTACTATTGTTTGTCATATGTTGATGCAAAGTAAATTATGGTGAAGTGTATGGATTATGGTGCGTACATAGCAGATTGTGGTGGGATTATGAGCTTGTTCATTATACATTAAAGGAGTGGTAACAATCAATATGTGGTAGAAATTTAAAGTCAAAGTTGTGGTTTAGAAGATTTCTCATCGTCTTTGTAGGTTAGAGATGTGCATAATTAATACCTAAATTCAAGACACAATATTACTATAAAAGGGGATTTGAGTAAGGATTTTAGACATAAAGTGAGGGTTTATCTCAAAACTGTAAGGAGAATTTATTCAGACTCCAGATTTAAGGTGCTAAATTGCGTACTGTAAAGCAGCTCCATAAATTAAACAGTACAAATCGTGTGAATTATCATGTAATGTGAATGTAATCGTCAAATTAGTACAAAATTGCATTCTACATGTAAACATTTCTACAGATGTGTACAAGATTTGGAATTAAAATAGGTGTTGGCCTATTTTTGTAATTCTAGTGAAATCTTATTCGTGTAAAAATTTTGATTGAGCATTAGTGAAAATAAAGTTTTTTGGACTGGTCCCACAAATTAGGAGGTGCTCTCCAACTATGAAATCAATTTCTTGGGTGTTCTTGTTTATTATTTTGAATTCATATTAATCCTATAATATCGATAATTTTCCTAAGCAATTGTCTGATGGGACTATTAGTTTTTGCATTATAAACTATCACTTGGTATCAGAGCAATGTCGACGCTCAATCTATTTGTAAGATCCATGGGATATACTCGAGTTTCGCATTGCAAGAAGGAACATTGATCACACGGCCACCTTTGTTGAAAAGCGTAAGTAATTAATTATACATTTTGGAAAGCTTGGATGAGAGCATTCATCAAGTTCTTAGACGAAGAGTAATGGGGAAGTGTAGTTTGAACTAATCTTTGCAACGACAATAGAAAACTAGGCGTGGGATGCACTCGAAACACACTTCGAATTGAAGGAATTGGAACAGTCAAAATCTCAAAGTTGCAGATGATCATGTCAAAAAGTGCTGAGATCATTGCCACCAAAATTTAAAATGCAAGTTGTGGCAATTAAGCAGTCCACATATTTCTCTAAACTCACTTTTGATGCTTTTATGAGAAATTTACAAGCATACAAGATGGAGATAGATGAAGAAGCTAAGAAAGTGTTTTGAAGAAAAATAGGGGATAGATTAACCTTCAATGCAACTAAGTCCAAAGCCCCTTCAGATTCAAAAATTGGCATGGATGAGATGATAGCCATGTTGACTAAAAACTTCAAGTCAAGATTTCAAAAGCTAAGGCGCTTAATGCTATGAATGCGGGGTATATGGACACGTATAGGTCGATTGTGCAAATAACAAATATAAGAAGTCGTATACTCTAACATTGAGCAATCTTGAAGACATAGGCATCGAAGAGTCTGAAGGGCAAACTAGTAATTTTATGACATTTCATGGAAGTCTCTACCACCTAGATGATGTAGAAGAAAGGTTGAATCATGAAAAATTTTACAGAGTCATCCAGAGATACTGATGAGTGGCAAGACACACGGTCAGAAATTGGAGTCACAACTCAGGAATCATTAATGAAAACTCTATTAAAATTAATTTTTATTGATGGTTAAGAGATCAAATGAGAGACACATCCATAAAATACAATAATTTGGATATAATAACTTTGTATTAACTGAATAAAGAACCAAAGGGTCTAAAGTGGAGATGTTGAGAGGAAAGATAGAGAGGCACAATGTAAGAAAGACAATCACTAGTTTAGATAGCTAATGGGCCCTTATCCCTGAAAAGATTTGAATGTTTGCATACATTTTGATTAAGCTAATTTCTATGTTGACAATGGGAACATTGCTCTTTGAGGTATACTTATTGGGGAATAAGGGAATGCTTCAAAAGAGAGATTTGAGGCAATAAGAATGGCATAATATAATACAAATTTATCCTTTTGATTTTAAGTTTTATAAAATTTCAATCAAGTTTTAATAGATTCAAACAATTATGAGTGAAAAGAGCCACCGAGATAAAAATTAAAGGGTGAATGAAAGTGGTTAAGGAAAGAATTCAATGATCAAAAATATCATTTTCCTAACTTTTATAAAAGTTCTATTCAGTTTTAACTATTCCATTATTTACTTATGGGCGAAAGAGGCATCAAGGTAACAATTAAAGGATGAAAAGTGAATATGAGAAGAATTTAAGGATTGAGTCAGTCATTATAAAACAATTTAAGATGGACACATTTTCCCAAAAAGCCTAATTATATTTTTTGTTTTATTTATAAGATTTTCTTCCCAAATATATCACATTCACATATCAATAAAATTAAAATAATTATACAGCGCACTACTCGAGTAATAATTTAACCATTTTAAGCAATAATTTAAGAATTAAATGGTAATTAAACTACTATCTCATGGCCCTCGAAATTGGTAATGGGAAAAAGCTAAAACAGATAATAATTTGCTTTTTAATTATCATATTTAATGAAGATGAGTTAGAACTGGCAAATAACAAGGTACTAAATCTAAAATGTCATCAAAACAAATAATTAGAACATTTGAAGTATCTACTGGATGTGTACTAGATAAAATTATACAAAAGTAATAAATTATACCAAAAAGATTATGTGTAATAGGCTTGGCCAAGAAATTAAAGTGTTGACAACTAAGGAATCAAACACGTGACCTTTTGGTACGAGAATAATGTTTTACTCCTTCAATCACTCTTTTTGGAGTAGTGAATGTTTTTTTTAACTGCCTATCGACATCGGATTAGAAGAAAAATATGGATAAAAAAATTTATAAGAGTAAATTATGTGGGGGTTACACAATCAAATCTCGGGGGTTAGGGCATTGTTTTCTTTGGGCTGAATGTGACTGATAAAGTATACAACAGATATTACGTTATAAAAAATTATGAGTGTTTAATAAAAATTATATATATAATATCCATCTACCCCGATCCAGTGTATCCTTGTTGCTAGCCTGCATACTCGCAATATATTATACCTTGTTGGTCAAGCTAATCATATACGGATAATTTATGGATTTCTTGTAAGGAACAATTATGGATTTTCTGTTGTCTTTATTTTATTCTATTTTTTCTAATAGATTTTCTGTAATTCTTCAAGTCTCAGTCATCATTGCCTATTTGCCTGCATTGGTCTGCTAGAATAGTAGAATTATCTCATATCTTTGGACCATTCTTTGGATTTTCTGAATGGATTATTTTGCTTATTATATTATTTGTTTTCTTATAGTTTATTTTATACGGATATTGGTTGGGGAGAAAAAATAAACATTCTTATAATCAGGTAATTATAATAAACAAACTTCAGTATACGTTGTTAAATATATAAGATAAATATTTATTTATTAAGTTTGTCAAACTGTTGAGTTGGTAATCTCAAAGTTACAGCCTATTGGTTTTCTACTTCGAGTCGGTCAGCTATGGGTAATAAATCTAGACGGGTTACTTTCTTGTGGTCCTTATTTACCGGCTAGGATCGGTCTTTATTTACTGGCTAGGATCACAAGACATTATTTACCTAGTGTACATCCGGATATTGACCGTGGGTTTCCCTTATCGCTCAAAGATTTGTGTATCACACTAATTTTTTA
This sequence comes from Ipomoea triloba, assembly GCF_003576645.1. Taxonomy (NCBI): domain Eukaryota; kingdom Viridiplantae; phylum Streptophyta; class Magnoliopsida; order Solanales; family Convolvulaceae; genus Ipomoea; species Ipomoea triloba. Next base: position 26,868,128 of record NC_044924.1, read on the forward strand.
TGATAATTACGTGACAAATTTTTGAAAAGTTTAAAACTTATCACCTAACATTTTTTCTCCATATTTTTTGGGTACAAGGTTGCAAATTTAAAATTAGTATTAGTTTTGGGTGATGTGGAAAATCTACATCCACTATCTGAGGATGTGAAGTGGATAAGCTTCACCTTGTGATCGTAACCGGCAAAAGACCACAATGATATAAATTAGATTAGGTTATGCAAAACTGACCGACTCAATCAAAAAGTTTAAACTCATGACTTTGTGGTTACAAATTAAAATTACTATTATTCTGTAATAGCTGCAATTAGATATATTATTTTTCAATATAACGTGCCGTGAGTTCATTCTCTATATTCCATGTTAATGTTGATGCTTATTACTTTGGAGCCTCGACATAAGATCTACATGCTATTTCAAAATTGAGCAAATGATCATTAATAGATTGGACAATGAATAAAGAATTAGGATTATCTTGGCCTAACATCATGATTTCATTTATTAGGGGGCTTTTTTTCGCTACAACATTCTAGTATTTATACACAATATAAAATATCTGGTCATTATGGAGTTGCTAATAGGGTTTTGACACATCTAATATAATATAAGTCTAGCTATCGGAGAGTAGTTGGGAATTCTCGAGCAGTTATAATTGATTGCCTTGAAAATGGCAATCACTACCTTTATCTCATAACAAGGTCGACATTATCCCCAATATTATGTATCATAGTCTACCTTGTCAAGTAAATTTTGCCATTGACATAAGGACACAAAGTACATTTTTAATAAATTAAAAAAAAAAAAAAATTTAGTACATTAAAAGATTCAGTTTTTTTAAAGTACATTATACTAATTCTCAAAAAAATATATATATATTATCTATCTATCTACTATACTAATAAGAGCCAAAGAAAGTTAGGTATATAAGTAAGGTTTTAGGTTCGAACCTTATCCCAATCAAAATAGGCATAATTGTTGAACATATACTACGAA
>NC_044924.1:26874117-26915113 GCF_003576645.1 Ipomoea triloba
TTGATTGACTAAAAATAAAATGCTACATATAAATGTAGGACCAAAAATAGAATTCACTCTTAAAAAAATTTTCAATGCCTCTTACAATATACATACTCTGTTCAAAATGGAAACAATTAAGGAGGCATTTTTGTTATTCGTCATATTTTGTTTTTCTTCAACGTGTTTCAATGTTTCATATTATCAAAATATCCTCGTCCTTTTCATCTTTAGGTAACATTAATGATAAAACAGTCGATCATGACAACATATTAAATAAAATCATGTTATACATACTCTTATAGCATGTTTGGTTCACAGAATGAATTTTAAAGAAATAGGAATAGTATTTCATAGGTAGTGGAATAAGTAAGGAATAAAATAAGAATTATATTCTATTGTTTGGTTCAATGAAGAAATAGATTTTATGAATATAATTTCAAATGTATGGTTAGTTTAAAGAATAGAAATGAAATGGAGTTAATACCCAATATAGTCCTCGACTATAGTGGTTTTACTCAATTTAGTCCTAAGTGATTTTTTGTACTCTATTTAGTCCTCGACTTTAATGGTTTTACCCACTTTAGTCCTCTGTTAAGAATTCTGTTTGTTGGGTGTTAATAACAAGGTTAATATGGTAATTTCATTTCTATTTTATTTTTTATTAAATTAATTATGAATTATATGTCCTAATTTATCTCCCTCTGTATAGTTGATACAGTTCCATCATTACCTTCCTCAAGCCGAAAATTTTTCAATTCGTCATTCACTATCATAAAATATTTCAAGTATTAAATGTTTTGGAATGTCTCCCTGTATGATCGTTCACTGATTTGAAATTCCATTTTCCAGAGCATGGTTTGGAACCACAAAATACTGTCATGCATGGCTTAGAAACGGGGTATGACCTCTGAATGAATTTGGGCAAATGAAAATGAATTGTCACCTGGTTTTTTGGGTACACATTTGAAATTAATAATTGAAATATTTTCTGATAGTGAATGACGAGTTGAAAGATTTTTGGCCCGAGGAAGGGAATGACGAAACTGTATCAACTATCCAGAAGAGGGAGATAAATTAGGACATATAATTCATAATTAATTTGATAAAAAAATAAAATAGAAATGAAATTACCATGTTAACCTTATTATTAGCACCCAACAAACAGAATTCTTAACAGAGGACTAAAGTAGGTAAAACCATTAAAGTTGAGGACTATATAGAGTACAAAAAGTCACTTAGAACTAAACTGAGTAAAACCACGATAGTCGAGGACTATATTGAGTATTAACTCAAATGAAATGTGTTTAAAAGACATAAATACCCTATATAAAAAATGTATTATTATTATTACTTACATTTTTAATATATATATATATATATATATATATATATATATATATATATATATTAAGAATTATAATATAATACAAAAGGGTATTTTCGGTATTATAGTATAAAAGTTATTCCCCCGGGAATATCTCATTCTCAAGAATGCTATTCTTAAGAATAGAATGACGAACCAAACAGTGGAATAGATCTATTCCCAGAAATGATATTCCATTCCCGACCTATTCCACGAACCAAACACATTATAGTAACCAACAATATTATGACACTCTCTTTTCTTCTTCTTTTTATATCTTTTTTTCTTTCTTCTTTTCTTAATTTACTTTAATTTTCCTCTTTGAGAATAGACTTATTCAAACGGTTTATAACAACAAAATCTTTGTAATAATAAATTTATTATTAATTTTGGAACATATACACAATCTCTCCTCCTCGCCCTGTCTATAAATACAACCAATGCAAACCCAAGAGATACAGCACATTGGCAGTAAATACAATTAAGGCAAAGCACATACAAAAATGGAGAGAATTGGTGCTTATTTGCTTGTGGTGGTGGCGATGGTGGCCGGCGCCGCCGCGCAGAGCGCCACCAACGTGAGGGCGACGTATAACAATTACAACCCTCAGAATATAAATTGGGATTATAATACGGCAAGTGTCTTTTGTGCCACCTGGGATGCCGACAAGCCACTTGAATGGCGACAACAATATGGCTGGACTTCCTTCGGTGGCCCTGTTGGTCCAACAGGCTATGATTCTTGTGGCAAATGTTTGGAGGTATGTTACTTATTTATCAATAATGAAGAAAAAACACCGGTGTTTAGTAAATAGCTGGTAGTTAATAGCGGTTAGCTGTTTTGGTCCGTGGAATTGATAAGTTGATCACATTAATTGATTGTAAAAATATGTTTGGTAAATTAGTTGTTAGTTGATTACATGCAAAATGACTTTCTCAAGTTTACCGAAAAAAAACTGCTCTGAGCACCTTTTTGAATTTTAGCATTTTAGATCAATAAGTTGTTATAAAAAGTGTTTTAACCAATTAAGTCAAACAGTTAATAATGGTCAAATAAGTTAAAATTGACTGATAAACTAATTATATTACAAAACAGAACCGAAGTCATGTTTTAGAAGATCAGAGTAATGCTACAAACCTCGGCCTCCTGTATTTTTCCTACAAATTTTCTCTCCTGAGGTGTTTAGTAGTTAAATTTATTTATTTGTTAGTGATAAATTAGCTAATTCATTGGCACCAAATTTTCTCTCTGAGAATATTTGGCATTTTTCTATATATTTATACTACTTTATACTCATTTAGTACACGCAATATAAATTAAATAATTTTTTGTAAAGAAAATAAATGTATCTTAATGGAGTTTACATGTTATTAAAATATTGACGCAGGTTATTAATACCGCTACCAATGATCAACTAACGGTGAGGATTGTTGATCAGTGTTCAAATGGAGGGTTGGATTTGGACGTCAATGTATTTAATCAATTGGACACGAATGGACAGGGCGTTGCTCAAGGCTACCTCATAGTCAACTACAATTTCGTTGATTGTTAATTATTAAAAGTTAATTGCAATGAATTATTTATTTTTAATATTTTGAAAGTTATGAAACTTGTGATATAATAAAGCTTCTTTAGTTGTTGAGCAGTAAGCATATATTGTAATCTATAATTATGATTTTATTAAGAGTTAATTTCATTTTTGTCCTAAATTTATAGGTGACATTCAACTTTTAATCATTTTTTATCAAAACATCCATTTTTAGTCCTAGTATTATTATTATAATATGACTAGTTTTGGCCCTCTGTCAACAAAATCGTTGAAATTTCGTTAAATACAAGGACATTTAGATAATTTTTATACAAAGTAGGTTGACCCACTATATTTTTTATGTTTATTTTTTTGAAATAATTCATAATTGAAGATCAAAATGTCGCTGTATTTAGCGAAATTTAAACTATTTTGTTGATAGATGACAAAAAATGGTTATGCCACAATAATACTAGGACCAAAGTGGATGTTTTGATAAAAAAATGACTAAAAGTGAACTGTCACCTATAATTCTAGGACCAAAAATGAAATTAACTCTTTTATTAACTACTCTTGAATAATTCTTGTTTACTTTAAGTCAAGATCCTATCTTAGAGAGATCTTAATTCTATGTCTCGATCCTACTTTCTAGTTGCCTTAAATATTATATAAAGGCATTTAGAATAAGCTTTTTAATCAATGAGTTTGAGTGTGAGCATCAACTGCAATAATATTCCTTAAGTTCTTTTCTGCTATAATAATTGTTGCAACGTGAGTTTCAATACATCTCTATTTTGTAACTTTATACTTCAATTTTCTACAATCAAGTATAAGAGCCATAAATGGCCCTTCCAACACAATGAACAACATAACCCTATTGTCTATTAACCATGTTCTAGATGGGAAAATTTACAATTATTGGTGGAGTTAAATGAAGGTGTTGTTTGATTATCATGAGTTGCTGAAAATTGTTGAAATAAAATATCTACAGAATTGGCAGATAATGCAATTGAGAAAAAGAAAGACATAAAGACATTATATTATGATCCTGTTTGGTAAATGGCTGTTAGCTGATTGGGTTAGCTGATTGGATTAGAAGGTATGATTTGTTGATAACATTAGCTTATTGTAGAAAGTTGTTTGATAAATTAGCTATTATTAGCTGATAGCTTTTTGGTATAATTTCTTTTCTCAAAAAGCTAATTGAAAAGGCTGCTTTGAGTAGCCTTTTGAATTTTAGTATTTTGGGGTTACAAAATGCTTATTAACCAAACACTTATATTAATTTTTTTAACCAAATTTAAACAACTAATAATTGTCAAATAAGCCAAAATTGACTGATAAGCAGATTATTTACAAACAGGGTCTATATCCATTTAGGGATGAGTGATGAACCCTTTTAGCAAATTCAAAATACAAAGACCTCTTATGAGACATGATGGCAAGAAAACCTCCCTTACGGTACTCAGAGCACGATTTAGGCATGGTTAAATATACCCAATCCCATTCTTGAATGGGAAATTTAAACTTCTTTTAAACAAATTAAAAGTTGAGTCTTTTGTATTGCAAGGGTTGGCTCCAAGCTCATTATTATCTATGACACGTATATATCATTTTTACGTTGAAATATGATATATGTAAAATTTAAATATTTGTTATCTAAACAAAATATATTAGGATATAATATAACTAAAAATATTCAAATCAATAATTTATTAAGTTCAATCAAAATCTAATACTTAATTTAGAGTTCAAGTTTTGATTGTGATAATGTGAATAATGTCTAATTTTAAATGTAAGATTTTTATATAAGTAAATGCGAGTAGAAAAAGTCAAAGATGGTGATAAATAGATAATGGTGAGAATGTGGTTATAATGATATGCATAAAAGTACCACACAGTGTGCAGAAATGCACAATTAGGTGTGCTGCATTTTTTTAGGTGTGTTGTGCGTTTTTGTGGTGTATGTGTGCATTATTTTAAGTGACCGCACCAACCGCACGTTAAGGTGTGACCAGAATTAAACAGAGGTCATATATATATATAGGGTTGCACTCTCGTGCGTACTCTCGCTCAAGAGAGAACTGCGGACAAATCACAGCCATCCACGTGTCCAGATCAACGAATCAGATGCAATTTTAAAAAAAAAAAAAAAAAAAAAAAGACGCGGTGGAATTTTCGTAAATAACTGGAACTTTGGTGCACCTAGTTTCACTTACAAGTGCACCTAGTTTTACTTACAAGTGCACCTATTTTCACTTACAAGTACGAATAATTACCGTGTTAATATTCATGCACCTATTTTCGCAAATATTATCACTTACAAATGCAATTAATTTACCTTGTTAATATTCATGCACCTGGTGCAACCTAGGTGCACCTAATTATAGCATTAGGTGCACTTAGTTATAACATTAGGTGCACTTAGTATTGATGCTCAATGTACAATTCACTTGCACCTTTAATACATTTTATTTGCATCTGCAATACATTTTACTTGTACTTGTGCAAGTAATTTACTTTGTTAACATTAATGCACCTGGGTATAACCTATGTGCACCTAGTTATAACATTAGCTACAGTTAGTATTGATGCTCATTATAAAATTTACTTGCACTTGTAATACATTTTACTTGCACGTGTGCACCTATTTTCACTTACAGGTGCAAGTAATATACCTTGTTAACATTTATGCACCATTACGTGCACCTAGTTATAACATTACGTGCACCTAGTTATAACGTTATGTGCAACTACATTCCTGACACGTGGCCCGCTGTGATTCGTCCGCAGTTCTCTCCTGTACGACTAATACGCACCTGAACGCGATTCTATATATATATATTCTCTTTTCCATTTAGAAAACGTAAAAAATAGTTCTCAGTCTTCTAAAAAGTTGGAAAATGTTCTCATTTTTCAAAATGAAAAATTGTGTTATTAAACATGTATGCTCATTTACTAACGGGAGATTTTCTACAGTTTTCTAGAAAAATGAAAATTGGAGAACAAAAAACATACTAACATAGTTTTTCATTTGAAAACTAAAAGCTTTTTTCCAATTGGTTATATATCACTATAACTACACTCTAAAAAAATATTAATATTGTCTAAACTAAATTTTAGGTGGACATAATAGGTTATTGGTTCAGATATATTTTTTAGTTATGTTATATACATATATAAATTTGGTTCAGATATCAAATTTAAAAAATCTTACATATACTAGATTTAAAAGTAAAAATTGTATTTATTCTATTTGAACCAAACATATCCAAAAATATTTTAAATACTAGTTTTGCACGCGCATTGCGCGAATGTGCTAATGCTCAATGTTTATATTTAAATAAGTATTTCAAAGTATATCAATTCAAGATTATATAGGATAAGTTCATACAGAGATAATTGAATGTCGATTTGTTTATTTAAATAGGTAATTCAAAGTATATGAATGCAATATAATATAGGATATCCATTATAATTGTTACTAAGATAAATGTTTGCAACTTTGTAAAATAGATAGTCTAAATATTTAGTGTAAACACGATAGTCTAAATAAATATTACTTTTGGTTTGAATTTCTCTAAGTGTTCTTAATTCTTTTGTGGTAGCATTGTCATTGTCTCCATCTTCACTATTTGTCATCTTTTTTTTTTTTTTGTTGGTAGTGTGTCATTTACAATTGAGTTACTGGTTATAGCATAGATGGCAGCGTCATGCAATCAGATTATAGTGTATAAAGTTGTGAATTTGTTTGGTTGTGTATATGTCTGGGATCTTAATTGTACTATAAACTCTTGATTTCGAAAGCACATATTGTTATTTTACAATGGTAGTGTTTTTCCCTACATGTTTTATGTGAAAGTATTAAATAAAATATTAATATTTATTATACTAGTATTTTCACCCGTGTGTTGCATGGAATGAATTTTTTATAATATTTTAAAAATATTTGGATCGATATACAATTATATAAATTATTATAACAATGAATATTAGATAGTGCAATTGATGAAATGTGTTGGATCGATTATGTTTTTTGATGTTATCATTACTTGAATTCGAGAAAATAATTGCCCAATTGCTCATGCGATGCAGGGGTAATATTTTTTATATATTTAGATAATAATATTAAAGATGAAATTATAAACAACTCTAATATTTGAAACTGTACATTTATTTTATTATAAGATTAGTGCAAAAGTATCACTCAATTAATTGAATAATATATGACTCGTTTGTCTACAATTGTCTTTAAAAAATACATACATAATATGATTTATGTAATTATATTATAACTAAAATAAATATGGGAAATTGGATAAATAATTTAATTGTAATTATTATAAAAATAAATCGAACGACCCATGTTTAGTATGCATTATAATTACAATGGTTATTTGTTGGCTTGCACTAAAGTTTCACACCAAGATGGTGTTTTGTTGTTTTGGTTTGAGAGAGATCTAGAACAATGAGTTTATTACACACTTTCTAAATTCATATTTTAAGTTAAACAAAAAGAGTTTGCAACTTTTTGTTTATACGTGGAAAAGAAAAGAACCTAAATAAACTAAAAATTATAGAAATATGGGCTACACGAACCCTACAATATTTGCATCTAATAAACTTTTAAAACCCCTTTTAGGGTTGTGAAAAATGTGTAGATCGAGACGTTACAATCATGTATTGTAGCTAGATTGTTTTCATACATATTTTGTGCATGTAATTGAGAGTTTTCAACTACGTTTATACACATAGTAAAACTGTCATTTTATGACGCCTTGCACAAATGTTTAAAATAATGAAATATTGATATAGAATGCAACAATACTTTTAAGATAATTGCTCCATAAATGACTAAAATTCAAGTGCATTAATTTTAACCCATGCAAATGCAAGTAAAGATAAAAGAGAGAAAAATAATGCAAGTCATGTTTCTCCTTAAAGTACACTATTGTAAGGATTAATATGTATATTATTGTCATAATTTAACATTTAACCTTATTCGATGTTATTTTAAAATAATTTTATGATGATATAATCTATATCTATCTATATATATATTAAAACAAAAGTGTTGTTTTCCCACCCATCCTAAGAAAATAACTCTGTTTTGAAATTTGAAATTACAATCATTTTTTAGCTAATTAAATAATAACAAAAATACTATATATGTTAATTTAATTTATAGTAATGATTACCTAAAATATTTATTATACCATAAATCATGTTCTACTTTTAAGGTACACTAAACTAATACTCAATATATTCTTTTTCAACTTAAGTTCAATTTTTTTTATATACAAATAAAATTAATATATAAAAAATATATCATTAAAAGGTTCTAAGTATAAACTTTTAAATAACACCTATATTGATATTTTTATTTTAATGTATTAAATTAATATACAATTATATTTGATCACTATATTATATTCATTTTTAATATAATATTGGTTCATTTTTAAAATATTGTAGATTGATTTTTTACCATACTATTTCAATATATATTTAAAATTAACATGGAATTACATAATTAAATTTTATTAGAATTGAAATCATCTATTTAATTTAATATTTTATATAGAATTTAAATTAACATGTTATTGTTTTAAGTTTTTAATTAAAATTAAATTCATTTATATAGAATTGAAATCTTTTATTTAATTTAACATTTTAATATTATATATGTTTTTAAATATTTTATATGTTTTGAATTTCAATTCAAAAAAATAATAAAATTAAAATAATTTCATTTGGTTCAAGTATTGTTATATATCTTTTTTAATTTTATAGTTAAATTCTGTATGACAATTGAAATACTTTTTTTTAAACTTTTCATGTGCATAAAAGTAAACTGTTGTGCAAAATAAAATAAAAATAAATCAAATGTAATCTCACTGTTATTTCTAATTCTGTTTTCCATCGTTATATTGCTATATATATAGATTTCTATCATTTTTAAAGTCATTAAATAATAATAAGGTAATTTAATGGTAATAGAATTTATAATATATATTTTTTATTTCATTTTTATTATTTTTAAATTTAATTAAAAATTGTTAAAATTATAATATTAATTTGATTCGAATATATATATATATATATATATATATATATATATATATATATATATATATATTGATAAAAAGAGAAAATAATAACTATAATGCATATATGCATATTGAATCATTATTGCATGTCAAAAGTTCAATTCACTAAAAACAATTTGTCGCATGCCAATTTGTTTACTTCATCTAACTTTTAAAAATAATTACGATATTATTACTACTATATATAAATTTATCCCTACATAAATAATGTTGGTTTTTAACGTTTAAAAATGTGAAAGGTAAAATATATCATTATTATGATTTTAGCACTCCACTCATGACAAATATAAGTATTATTGCATTAATTAAAAGTTTTATAATACAATTGCTATAAACAAATTTATCAATATATATATATATATATATATATATATATATATATATATATANATATATATATATATATATATATATATATATATATATATATATAAATTATCAATTTCTCTTTTTATCCATTTATGTAGACATATATTATATTAATAGTATTTTATACAACATGAAAATATATACATATTTTTTTTTATAGAATTGTGATTACTGGCATAATTATACACGTTTATTACTACAATGGTTACTTATTAAAAATTATTTTAAAATATTTCTAAACTCATACTCTTAATTAAAAATTTAAAAATATTTAAAATTTTTTCTAAATATGTAATATAGTTAGGGTCTACATTAATCCATATATATTTAAAAATTAAATTCTTTTCATTTGTAAATGTAATTTTCTTAATTATAATTAATAAAATATAAAATATAATTAAAAATAAAATTATAAAATTAACAAAATATGTGTTCATACATATTTATATTTTAAAAAAGGCATGCATACATATACTTATGCACTATATTAATCATACAAAACTAAAATACTATTTTTTAATTTTTAAATTTAATTATTTTAATTATAATATATCAATATAAATTATAATTACAGAAATTATATTATAGAATTTGCATACATACATATTAATAAATATTATTTGTATATACACTGTATTACATAATCATATAAGAAAATGTGTCTGATAAGAGTTTAAAATCACATATATAAAATTTAAAATTTGCTTTTTTTAATTTCTAAGTATAATTTTCTTAGTTATTATTCATATTGTTAGAATTATAATATATATGAAATACAACTAGGAATAATTCAATTTAATTATGTAAATTTTTCTCTATAAATTTATCTAAATATGTACCTGATTAAAGATTATATTAATCATACAAAATCTTAATTTTAATTTTCTATGCTATGATAATAGATACTTGACCAAATATATGAAAATTCGTGTATACTATTATATTGCACATTTTAATATATTTTTATTTCTTAATTATTTTTTTTAATTCACAATAACAAAATTTTTTCGTGCATCGCACGGGTAAAATGCTAGATACATAAAAAATCATAATTGATCTTAAATTGTTGTACAAGCAAAACTCAAGATAGACGCATTATCATGTGCATTAGAGTTTAACAAAGCATTTTCTTAACATTAGTAGTGAAAATATGGAATTCAAGTTACAATTACTTGCCAAGTGAAATTATTTATTAGTTTTTTATGGGGCTCTTCAATGAAGTTATCAACATTATCTCAGGTAATAAATATTTATTCCGTAATAATTAAAGGATTAGTGTAGTAATTTTTTGTTTACCTTCATAGCTAAACAAGTGAAGCAACTGGAAAATACTTCTTGAGAGAGTTAAATAAATTTATAATAGCTGAAAAAAAAAACAAAATAAAATTAGAGTGGTGCAGCGGAAGTGTGGTGGGCCCATAACCCACAGGTCCCAGGATTGAAACCTGGCTCTGATATAGTTGATGTAACTTTTTTAAAGTAGTTATTGAGTACTATAATATACTATCAAATAATTTATATTTAGTACACAAATAATGTACTTTTAATATATTAAAAGTTTATCTATTCAAATAAATTACTTTATTTAAGTACTAAAAGTACATTATTTTAAATAATGTACATTCATAACACAAATAATGTAATTTTAGTATATTAAAAATGTACATTTTCTTTTATGGTCCACACAGCACTGTTAATTTGCCTCAGATTCTGTGTAATTAATTCATTAATTACCATAATAATTATTAAAAAATATAATAATATTTTGCAACTATACTATTATACTTTAAGAGAGAGAGAGAGAGTATAAATAAAAGTTGTCATATTTATTGAGCTATTATTTATCAAAAATAATTATTAAATTTTATATATTAATAGCTTGGGAGGTAGTTTGGGCAAGAAGTTGCAAAAGTAGGATTTTATTTTTATTAGTAGTATATATTTGTAGAAGGTTCATGAGTAGTACCTCTTGTTATATTTTTAAAACTTGTTTACTTGATAGTACAATAATAACTCTGCAGATTGTCCGAATACTGACGCAACATGTCTAGTTTCATCAACAATTTCCACATCCATTTTAATTTGCACATGTTTATTCTTAAGTTCACATTTTTGGAATTAGTATGACTGAGTGTAGTGATTGATTTTGTGCGTGCGCGTATGTGTGTGTGTGTGTGTGTTTTTAAATTTTTTTATTGAGTTGATACTAACCTTGGATTTAAATTGTTTATCACTGAAATTCATACTACTTGAGTCCAAAAGAAAGAGTTAAGGTAGGTTTCCAATTAGTGAAGGTAATTACAAGATTCAATGAAAACTACCTAACTTGTTTACGTGATAGTGCAGCGGATAGTTCAGACAAGTAATGAAAAAATGAAAGAACAAATGTAAAGCAGTAAGGACACAAGCAATTGGTAACCCAGTTCGGAAACTCAGTGTCTACATCTGGGGGGCTTCACTCTGGTAGCCCAACTCTGCATTGAATCAACAATATAAAATATACCTGCAATTACAATTGTCTTTTCACGCGGTGACTCTAGAACATCATCACAGCACCATTCCAGAGTTCAGCCTTAAAGAGTTGACAAGAATGCGATCTCCCGATCTTCTTGAATTGAGGCTCTCCCTCAACAGCAGCACAACTTGCTTTTTAGAGTGAAATCTTGCCCAATCATTCTTATAGAGAAATTGTATCTTGAATCAAAGGTAAGTAGAGTATACTCTGTGGATTGTACCTTGTAATTTTCTCAACCGTTTTTGAATAAGAGTTGGCTCTTATTTAAACCCCTTGAAGCGGATGTAACTTCAGTAACTGACTCTGAACATCTTGTATGTTCTGGTTCAGATATTTGTTCAGAGTGTCATCTTCATAGTCTTCAATGTCTTCAGGACTCCTGAACTACTTACTGCCCTAGTACAAGCCCTATCTAAAACTGGTACATAGTAAGACTTCTATACTTGAACTATCCTCTGAACTATAAGTAATATTGATATGAAACTTAGTACAACTAGGGAGCTCTTTTGAGAAAACAACTGTTGTAGCAATCTTATTAATAATCACTTTGTGTATAAACTTTTTTTAAACAGTGGCTACATCCTATATACCAAATGCTTTTGTTGTTAAGGTTGGTATTGATTTTGCCTTTAATATAATCTATGTAGGTTGAGTCTAGGAGATGAAATGAATTGTAAATTTATATTAGTTCTAATATATTTAATGAATGTAAAATAAGTATTTTACATCCAGGATCAATGAATGCACAATAAGCATAATTAAAATTTAAAATATTGAGTCTTGTTCTAAATAATCAAAAGAGGATTAATTAAACGAAAAAAAAAAGCCAAGCACCTTGTGCTCAAATGGAATGTAGTGACTCTCCTATATGTGAGGTCATGAGATCGTGCTTCAACATGTTTAAAAAGTAAGAATATAATTTTCAAGATTTCTTATCTGTAATATTTGATGCTCAACGTAACTTTGAATGCTATGTTTTGGTTAATGAATTGAGTAAAGTTTATGTTAAATTTTATATTGTATTTTTTAATACACTCTAACATATTCATAGTATATGTTCAACAATTATGTCAACTTTAATTGGGATGAGATTCGAACGTAATATACAGAAATCTCGATGTATAATTGCAATTGTAGATTATCACTGATTATGGATTTATTTATGGAGTGATTTATTTGCAATTGCATGTGTTCATGTACAATTGTATTAAGGTTAGGAAAGTATTTATAGTGTAATTTCGATAAATATTATTATTCAAAGATTTTGTAAAATAATAAGTAGAATTGTATTACGAATAGGAAACTACATGCATTGTAATTTTAATCTAAATTATTAATAACACATTCTATTTCTTCTTCTTCTTTTTTTTGTTTTTTTTTTGTAAAATTTTCCTTAAAGATTAATAGTAAAATAAGGCTAAATGATTAATAATCAATTTTATTCTGTTTTTTTTTTACGCAAAATCTTCCTAAAAGATTAACGCATAGAAAAAATTCACACAACTAACATTTACTTAAAAGATTCTTTTCCTTTTATTCCTTTGATTCTTTTCCATAATGGTTAGAAAAATATTTATAGTGTAATTTCAATAAATATTATTATTTGGAGATTTTATAAAATAATAAGTAGAATTGTATTAGAGATATGAAAGTATATGTACTGTAATTTTAATCTAAATTATTAATAACCGATTATATTTCATTTCTAATAAAATAGATTGGTAATTTTAATCTAGAATTGTATTATGAATTTGAAAATAGGAAAGAATATATATTGTATTAGGAATTGTATTACTACAATTGTAGTACGAATATGATTGTATTACCATATTTTACAATATTACGCAAACATTAATAGTACATGAGTAATGATTTTGTTTTTATTAACAATATAAATTGGTTCAAAAGCGACGACTTAGCAAATAGAGATGGATTGTAATGATAACTTCGATGCATTGAATCGTTATTGCAAGCATATTCGTCATACTTTGTTAGCTTAGTCAACATGATGATATAGGGTTTAGTAATTTATGGTGGGTAGTGACATTTCCTGTATGGCACAATTATGGATTTTCTGTTAATATATTCTTCAAATCTCAGTCAACATTGCCTGCATTGATCTGTTCGAATCATAGATTTTTAGAAATCTTATAATATTCCTACAAAATTTCATGTCACGATAACTCACAAAAATCAGAAAAGTTCAAGCCTTGTCCCACGTACAATTTTCTTAAAATAGATTACTTCCGTCTAAAGTTGTTTGGGGTGTTGAATTGATTTTCTTAAAATAGATTACTTCCGTCTAAAGTTGTTTGGGGTGTTGAATTGTCCTTAAAACCGATGTGTTTCCCTTTAAAGTTATTAGAAGTGTTGAAACGTCAATTTATCATGATATATATAGTAGATTCGCCAAACCTAGGGAGTTCATTTTGGAATTTTATTTGTATACCCACCCCTTTTCTTATGTGTGAGAAAACTTCTTAGCTATACAATTCAAACTACTTAAAATTTTGAATTATGTTTATATTATCCCAAAGCAACATACTTTTCATACAGGACAATGACGACACTATCAAAGCATTCCAAAAACTTCATTTCTCTGATTCCATGATTACACTTTGAAAATCAATTTTTTCACACTCATTATTCATTTTGAGAGTATAAGATATCAAATTCATTTTGCCCAGCTAGGAGAATCCAAATCCATTTTGTTCCAACTCAAATAAGAAGTGGGCCCACTTAAATTAATACATCAGCCAATGACCTTGTGGTCTAGTGGCATGCAGTTGCACCCCATGTGAAAGGGGTAGGTTCGAGCCTCAGTGGAGGGGTTGCTGTCTAGTACTTAAGTAGTTTATGAAGCTGTCTCTTTGTACATGAATGGATACTACATTGTAACAGAGTCAGTATTATTTATTTTCATCATAAGTATTATATTTTTCCTTATAAGTAATGTTACACTTATAAAGGAAAATGTAATACTTTTACATCAAAATGTAAAAGTATTATATTTTTTCTTTAAAGTATTACATTTTCTCATACGAGTAATAAACATTTTATTCCTGGTTTAGTATTACTTTTGCTATATAAGTATTAATCCGAAGTATATTATCAATAATGTTAATTAATCTACACTAAGAATCGAGCTTAACCTTTCAATACAATAATCATGCTTCACTCACTCAACCACTTATTTCAAAGTATTGAATGATGTTTTTTAAACTGCGTATCAATATGGGATTAGAAGCAAAATATATGGATATAATAAATTTATAAGAGTGAATTAAATGATGGATATATGTAACATTATTGATCTACCCAGATCCAATGTATCATATCCTTGGTGCTAGCATCCATATTCTCAATATATACTTTGTTAGTCAAAGCTCATCATATACGGAGTAAATTATGGATTTCTTGTAAGGAACAATTATGGATTTTCTGTTGTCTTTTTTCTTATTTTATTTTATTTTTGGTAATAGATTTTGTGTTATTTTTCAGGTCTCAGTTATCATTGCCAGTATTAATATGTTAGAATCGTATAATTTCATCAGTCTTTGGTGCATTCTTCGTATTTTCTGAATGGATCATTTTGCTTATTTTATTATATTTGTTTTCTTATAGTTCATTTTATACGGAAAATGGTGGAAGAAAAAAAAAACCATTGTTATAATTAGTTAATTGTAAATGAACTTGGGTATACGTTGTGTATATAAGTACTAGTTATCGCATGCGCATTGCGCGGATTGTCCAATGCTTAATGTGTATTTTTAAATTAGTGTTTGAAAATTTATCAAAGTATCATTTGGTATACTACAGTACATCAATGTAATATTATCAAATTTTTCAGGAAAGTAATTAAATATTTCAAGAATGTATAACTATGACTTGCGGCAGAAATGTTGGACTAACTGGTGCAATAATAGTTTTAGAGGAAAACACCCTCACTAGATAGTACTCTAAGCATAGTTTTTTGCAACACAAAACCTATTAATTAGCGTGATCCATGCTTCCTCTTGTTGCCACTTTCGCTACGAATGAATTCTTGATTTGATCTAGTCTCCTGGTGTACTTCACGGCAATTTAGTGCCTTGGCATAGTGCACCTTCAAAAACATAACCAAATTCTCCTTCCCTCGAAAGACAATGATAATAGGCATAGTTTCTCATATGCATGTGTTGAATATATATTGTAAATTAGGTGTACTATTTTATGAATGTCTAATGCATGATTTTAATTATTTGACCAAAGTTCATGCTAAATTTTATTTTATATTTTTGTAAACAACCATCAAAGCGAACTATTATTGCGAAATCAAATCACGAGTACAATCAGTGAACCTCCCGACAAGTATACGAACAAGAAACTCTGGCCAGAGAGTGAGCAATCACATTAGATGTTATATTATATTTTTTAATAGAATACACTCTAACATATTCATAGTATATATGTTTAACAATTATGTCAATTTTAATTGGGATGAGGTTCGAACCTAAGACATTCCTTTTGAAAATCAATGAGAATGTTAACAATAATAAATACTTAAAGGAATATTCCGTTACTAAAGTTTACAATGACGGAATGCAGTAGTATTTATGAAAAATAAATGATATAATAAAGGGTAAAGTAAAAAAATATAAAAAAAAAAAATTTCTATCTCCCTTCCCCGATTTTCTTCCTTGCCTAGGGTGGACGCCGCCTCCGCTTCCTCTTCCTCCTTCCCTTAGCGGAGGCGGCGTCTACTACCTTGCTCTCTTGCTTTACCTCCTTCGCGTTCTTCACCTTCCATCTCCACTTGCCTTTGAACCTCCTCCCCCTCCGCCGTCTACTGTCGTCTACCTTTCTCCGCCTCCCTCCATCGCCGTACTGTTTTTTATTTCTCCTCCGTATGCATTGCCTTAGGCAAACTCAAATAAAACATCAAGAAAGAAATTTCTATGCTTTCCACCGTAGCTCCGGCCACCTACATAGTGAAGTTTGAGCTTCTCTTATAGAAAAGAAAAAGAATTTATTATTATATATATATACACACATTGAAAACCACAAGGGTGTTGGTAAGTGGTGTATTGAGAAGTGAGCTTTTGTTTTTTTAGACTTTGATTTGGGAGATTTGTTGGGAGTGGTGTAGTGGCTTTGGCTTTTGTGTAGGAATTTTTTATTTGGTGTTATTATTTGTATTTTTGTTCTGTGTTGCTTCTTGTATTTTGTTACCTCTGCATTTATTTGTAGGTTATTATGTTTTTCCCTCTCGTTTTATTGACGAGCTTTTCCTTCTCGTTTTATTGACGAGGTTCGTATGGAGCGTGATAAGATTGATATGGTCATGGCTTATGTAAAACTCATCCTGGGCATAGTAGTTGACAATGAAAAAATGTCTCTTCTGAACAATGATATGCAGTCCAGTTCAGTTGGTAGGATGCCCACTGTTGAACCGATCAAAGACACAAGGTCGGATGTGTTTCTTCAGTCGGGAACATTGCCTTTGGACCTCATGATGCATATGAAGACTCAGGTGGTGTACAAGACCTCCCATCCACAGAGAGGCTTGTCTACATTTAGCAAGACCATCAAAGAAGCCTTAAGTTCCTTTAAGGAACATAACTTTCAATTTGTAAAACAGTCTGCGAATCAATTTTTCATTAGCTTAGCTACTAAAATTGTTTCTATGTCAGATTGTATGGAATAGCTTATCATTCCATTGAACTTTGTTGTAATCGTTTCTAATGCTTATTAATGAAGTTTACCTTTCAAAAAAAAATAATAAAAACTACTAAAATCAAATTAATATTAACCATTCATTTCAACAAATAATTACACCAACATTTTTTAAATTTCATTATTAGAGGCCTAACTTAATGGCTCTTATTAAGTTTGTAGATTGTAGATGTAAATATAGATATAAGATTAAGATTTGTTTATCACACTAATTTTGGATGATAATTATATGACAAATTTTTTAAACTTGTACCAATTGACAAATTATGCTATGGACCCAGGTCCACCTTGCAAGGTGGATCCAAATCTATGTTCATAATTTTATAACTCTATGTTCATAATTTTAGAACTCTATTTATGAAATTCGATCTGAACATGAAATTATAAAATTGTGAACATAAAATTATGAAATTATGAATATAGACCTGGGTCCACCTTGCAAGGTGGACCCGGGAGTCTATGGCATTACAACTCGATACCTACTTTTTTTCTTCTTTTTTTTTTCTTTTTTTCTTTCATATTTTATGGGTACAAAATTACCTTGAAAATGGTAATCACTACATTTAACCCATAACAAGGGTCGACACTATCCCAAGCATGGACTTAAGCCCAAATGAAAGATATACTCTTAACAATGATAACTTTTTTCCCCTTTATTCAACAAATTATATTGTCAACCCCCTAGATATAAGAATCATGCATGCTAATCCATCCACTCGATTATCTCTCAAATCAATTTTTTTCTTAACATTCTTTAAATAAACTATAACATTTGGAGGGATAAAAATCAATCACAGCATTACATCTGAAAATATTAGACATATCAAATTAAATTAAAAATGCAGTAGCATTTTCGTAAGAGTTAATTTTCAAAATAATCCTCCAACTATGGTCTTTTTTTAAATTAGTCTCTTGACTTTTAATTGCACCCAAAGTGGTCATCTGACTTTTGAATTTTAAGCTAAAATGGTCTTCCATTAGTTTTGGAGTTAAGTAGGTGTTAAAATGAAGGGTAAAACTAGAAATCTAGATTTTTTCACTCCAATTTAAAGCAATATGTGTCTCCTTTCAGCAGCATGCACACATATTTCTTAAAATTAGGTTTTTGCTCCCCTAAATTTGCAATAAAAAAGGGATAATCAACTAGAAGGCCAGAAATCTTTGCCTTGGAAAGTTTGTGGATGAAGTTGAAGATGAACTTTTTTGGCCTTCTAGTTGATTATTCCACATTTTGATTGCAGATTTAGGAGGACAAAAACTCATTTTGAAGATATATGTGTGCAGATTGCTAAAAGGAATCACTTATTGATTTAAATTTGAGTGCAAAACTTGAATTTTCAATTTTACCGTTCATTTTAACACCTACTTAATGCCAAAGCTAACAGAGGACCATTTTGGTTTAAAGTTCAAAAGTCATAGGACGACTTCGGGTGCAATTAAATGTCAAGGGACCAATTTAAGAATAGGCCATAGTCCCAGGAACCTTTGGAAATTAACTCATTTTCGTAATTATCACCAACTTTACTGTGTAAACTTGAACACTAAAATCTGCAATTCTTAAACTTTTCCAGGTTTGTACATTTAGTATTAACATTTTGCATATTTAGTATCAAAAGATTGCACTTTCAAAATTGCGAAAGTGCATTGCACTTAGGGTTTCGATTTTAGTGTTTATAACTGAGTTTTTGGTTTTATTTGGTTTAGTGGTTCACTTTTTACTACTTAAGGTCTAACATTTACGGTTTAGATTTAAAACATAGCTTTAGTTGTTAAAGATTACATATTTAGGTGTGAAAGTTTGCATAGTGAAGTTGATGATAATTACAAAAATGTCACCATGTTTTTTTTAATCTGATCAGATTCGAAATTTTACAGATGTAATGCTGATATTGGTTCGTATATATTTCTCTCCTATGATACTACTCTCACATGATCCTCATCATCATCATCATCATCATCACACACACACATGTGTGTGTGTTCCCATTTTTTTCTCATCTTGTTACTTTCTGGGCAACAATCCAGCCAAGCTAATTAGATTATTGATCTGAAAACCACAAGATTATAAGTTTGACTCTCAACAGAAGCAGCTTAATGGTCTTCTTTGTCTGAGCCAGCCGATCAAATCAGCTATAAACAACTTTGACTGGTTTACCTCATTATAGACGTTTACCGACTAAGGTTACAGTGCAGAATTTAACTAGTACGCATCCTCGAATAATATAATGGATGCGATTTTCTTTCCTCACCCAAAAACATCATTGTCCTTTTCTTTTCATCTTTAAGTAAAATCAATGATAAAAATAACCGATCGATCACTACATACTAAATAGAGTAATATAATGCATTTATACATACTCTTATGGTAACCAACAATTAGTGTTACATGACAATCAGTTTTCTTCTTCTTTTCATTTCATTTTTTTCTTTCTTTTCTTAAATTTACTCTAATTAGTAAATGACATGACGAGTGACGAAACTGTATACTATATCAAAGAGTTTGTACCATGTACGTTTCAATTAAATAATTGCTTGAAGATAGACTTATTCAAAATGGTTTATAACAACAAAATCTTTGTAATAATTAATTTAATTATTTTTATTGTTTTAGAGCATATCCCAAATGTTTCCTTCTCGGCCTGTCTATAAATACAACCCAACCCAAGAAAGAGATACATACAGCACATTGGCAAGTAATACAATTAAGGCAAATAAAAGCACATACAAAAATGGAGAGAGTTGCTGCTTGTTTGCTTGTGGTGGTGGTGGCGATGGCGGCCGGCGCCGCCGCACAGAGCGCCACCGACGTGAGGGCAACGTATAATATTTACAACCCTCAAGATATTAATTGGGATTATAATACGGCGAGCGTGTTCTGCGCCACCTGGGATGCCGACAAGCCACTTGAATGGCGCCAAAAGTATGGATGGACTGCCTTCTGTGGTCCTGTCGGACCAACAGGCCAGGGTTCTTGTGGCAGATGTTTGGCGGTATGATATTTACTAACTTATAAAAAATAAAGTTTGCAATATCAATAATCAATATCATGTGTTTTATAAAGTTATATTTTATACTTTACCGGAAATAAGTCCATAATTTGATGCGAACTGATTTTAACGTGCAAGCTTGTGAACTTATGAAGGATTGTATCGCACTTACTCTATATTGCACAGCTCCCCGATAGGATTGCACTGCAAAATCCCCCAGACATGTCTGGGAGTCGTTGCGGCGCAATTATATAGTAGTTGCGGTACAATTCTTCCGGGGTTCGTAGGTTCGTAGATTAAGGTTGGTTCTCACCCGATTATGATTCACTAAAGGTACATATAAAAGAAAAGTATAACTTTATAAAATACAAAATATTGTACAAATCAAGTACATTCACTGCACTTCCATTTTATTCACATGTATAACATTTATCTTTTCCCGTTCAATGAAATATATCTTATTAGTGAAGGACACTTAACAGGAATATTACTCTTGGGTAGGGGTGAGTAAATTTTCAGTTAAACGTTGAATAACTGTTAATCGAAAGTCGAATCGATTGAAAAATTCAAGTTTTTGCCAGTTTCGATTATTATATTTTAAAAATTTTTAGTTTTTAATATATCGATTATTTATCAGTTTTTTAGCTCCGATTTTGATCAGTGACCGAAAAACTGACCGTGTATTGTAATAATGTTTTGTTAGTTCTGTGTGTATGTATATATTTTTCTAGCTTTTTCTATTCCTAATTTCAATTATTTACTTCTATAGTTTGTAGTTTAATGTGCATGCATGTCAATGTATCAGTGTATGCCTTAAGTTTAAAATATAGAGTAAATTTTCAATTTCTCAGTATCGATATCACCGACTGAAACCGACAATAAATGATTTGGCCAGTTATAGTATCTACTTCTGTCAATTTTGATCAGTTATAATAAAGATAAAAATATCTATTTAGTTTGATATCTGGAATTTTTCTATATATTTATACTAGAGTAATATACAAATCTAAATAAATTACGGAGTATTTTCTAAAATTGTATATTAATTGAATTTGTATGTTATTAAAATATTGACTCAGGTTACTAACACTGCCACGAATGATCAAGTAACGGTGAGAATCGTTGATCAGTGTTCAAATGGAGGGCTGGATTTGGACGTCAATGTATTTAATCAACTGGACACAAATGGACAAGGCGTTGCTCAGGGCTACCTCATAGTCAACTACGATTTTGTTGACTGTAATGACTAAAATTTTATTGCAATGAATATTTACTTTTTTTAGTATAATAAAAGTTATGATATAATAAAGCTTCTTTAGCAGATGTAAGCATATATTGTATTGCAATATATAATGAAAATAAATTTTCATTAATTTCTTGCCATGACGTGTCTTCATTTAAATGATTTAATAAAGAGTATGAAATTGATACATAGAAATTAAAGTAACATACTTTGCCAAACACCTTTTGCTCAGATAACACTTAAGTGGTTCTAGTTGAGGGAAGGTCAAAGTATTGAACTTCAGTAGTGTGGTATTGACGGCAAATTATGCTATGAACGGGTCGACCTTGCAAGGTGGACTCGAGTCCGGATTCACAATTTTAGAACTCTATGTTCATAATTTTAGACCCGTGTCTTGAGGGAACACCAGAGGATCAAATTCCGGTGATGGGTATTGACTTTTGAACCTATAACTAACCTAGGGTTACAAAGCCCAATAGTTATACCATGGACCCGGGTCCACCTTGCAAGGTAGACCCGTGTCCATTTACATACTAAATGTTCACAATTTGAATTGTGAACATTTACTATGTAAATTGTGAACATTTAGTATATAAATTGTATATATTCAATATGTAAATTGTGTATTTTGGATCCGAGTTCACCTTGCAAGAACCTTAAAAGGTGGACCCGTGTCCACGGAATAATTTGCCTACAAACCCCAAGTCACCCACTTAAAATAATGGTTAGGGTTAAAATATACTTGACAGGGTAATTGGGTACCCGACCCGGAACCATTGGCATGACCTACTACCCAAGACACCTCACTCCTCAACATCAATGCGCAACGGTCCAACTCCTCAGCATTGATGACCAACATCAATGCGCAACGGTCCAACTCCTCAGCATTGATGACCAACGTTCATGCGCAACGGTCCAACTCCTCAGCATTGATGACCAACGTTCAGCCGCAACGGTCCAACTCCTCAGCATTGATGACCAACGTTCAGCTGCAACGGTCCAACTCCTCAGCATTGATGACCAACGTTCAGCTCCTCAGCATTGATGATCCTCAGCATTCAGCTCCTCAGGCATTGATGCCCAACGTTAAACTCCTCAGCATTGATGTCCAACGTTCAACCAACGTTCAACTCCTCATTAATGCTCCGTTACTAAGCTGAAAGGGATAAAAAGACTCACGACCACATAGTGAGGGACGACACTTCTTACTAGACAAAACAACACTGAATTCATCTGTACACTGAGCACTACGCTCAATATTGTATTCAAATACTTGATAACACTCAATAATACTCAAATAATATACCGGTAACGCATTATTACCGTCATTGGTGCTTTCGTTGAGAGCCGAGATCAGATCTCAGGCTAAAATCACAAAATCAAAAAACCACTCAGTTCATCTCATCACTATCAATGGCATCTGGATCCAGCAGCTCGCATACACCTAGTCAGGTGAACAAGGGTCACCCCTCGAGTGATCTTCGTGAGCAGCTCAACAGTAACCGTGGAGGTGACCTTCGCAGCCAACTCAACAACAATAACCGTAGAGAAGGTGACCTCCGTAGCCAACTCAACAACAACCATGGTGGTGGCCGCACTAGCCAACCCAACAACAAACATGGTGGTGGCCGTACTCCCCTCCCAGCAACTGCTGCTCCCGCCCAAGTGGTGGACCTTCAGGCAGCAGTGCAGGTCATCCAACAGGCGGCGGCGACAATGACCCAACTAGTCGCAGGAATGCAAGGCCAGATCTTACCGCCACCACCCCCTCTGGAGGAAGAAGTGCAATCTCCGAGGTAAAACACAACTCAACGATAGGAAGGTGGACCTCAGCCAGTTTCCAGATCTGTTCGAGAACGACCGGCGGCTTCTAGATCTATCCGAGATCGGCTGGGGGTGCAAGGATCCTCCAAAATAGAGGTCCCCATCCCCAAGCAGGCAAGGCAGTAACCAAACGACCATCTGGAGAAAGGATGGGCGAATCTGGTGGATTGGCTCCGCGTCACTCCACTAGACATAAAACACCCCAAGAAAACCTGGTTGAAAGACTCCAAAGGCAGATAGATGATATGGAAAAGAAAGTAGAAGCAAGAGAACACTCACCAGAACCAGAGGTAAGAATGGCTGCTCCATTCTCTCCTGACATAATGGAAGTTCCTCTTCCAAAAGACTTTCGACTACCCACCATCAAGGCCTACACTGGCACTTCAGATCCGCGTACCCATATGACAAGATACAAGGCAGCCATGGTCATGATTGGGGCAAGCAATGCCATCATGTGCAGAGCGTTCTTGTCCACTTTGGACGGAACGGCTCAAGATTGGTTTAACACAATCTCGGACGGATCAATTCAAACTTTTGCAGAGCTATCCAAAAGTTTCTTGTCTTATTTCTCAGGAAGTATACAGCATAAGAAACCATTCTCACACCTCGGCGGGCTAAAGCAGGATAAGGGGGAAAGCCTACGAGACTTCTTAAGCAAATGGAAAAAAGAAGTCAACAACGTATATGACTTCGATTTGAAGGCAGCGATTCTCATCTTCATCCAAGCACTGAGATCAGACGATTNTCAACATCAATGCGCAACGGTCCAACTCCTCAGCATTGATGACCAACGTTCAGCTCCTCAGCATTGATGATCCTCAGCATTCAGCTCCTCAGGCATTGATGCCCAACGTTAAACTCCTCAGCATTGATGTCCAACGTTCAACCAACGTTCAACTCCTCATTAATGCTCCGTTACTAAGCTGAAAGGGATAAAAAGACTCACGACCACATAGTGAGGGACGACACTTCTTACTAGACAAAACAACACTGAATTCATCTGTACACTGAGCACTACGCTCAATATTGTATTCAAATACTTGATAACACTCAATAATACTCAAATAATATACCGGTAACGCATTATTACCGTCATTGGTGCTTTCGTTGAGAGCCGAGATCAGATCTCAGGCTAAAATCACAAAATCAAAAAACCACTCAGTTCATCTCATCACTATCAATGGCATCTGGATCCAGCAGCTCGCATACACCTAGTCAGGTGAACAAGGGTCACCCCTCGAGTGATCTTCGTGAGCAGCTCAACAGTAACCGTGGAGGTGACCTTCGCAGCCAACTCAACAACAATAACCGTAGAGAAGGTGACCTCCGTAGCCAACTCAACAACAACCATGGTGGTGGCCGCACTAGCCAACCCAACAACAAACATGGTGGTGGCCGTACTCCCCTCCCAGCAACTGCTGCTCCCGCCCAAGTGGTGGACCTTCAGGCAGCAGTGCAGGTCATCCAACAGGCGGCGGCGACAATGACCCAACTAGTCGCAGGAATGCAAGGCCAGATCTTACCGCCACCACCCCCTCTGGAGGAAGAAGTGCAATCTCCGAGGTAAAACACAACTCAACGATAGGAAGGTGGACCTCAGCCAGTTTCCAGATCTGTTCGAGAACGACCGGCGGCTTCTAGATCTATCCGAGATCGGCTGGGGGTGCAAGGATCCTCCAAAATAGAGGTCCCCATCCCCAAGCAGGCAAGGCAGTAACCAAACGACCATCTGGAGAAAGGATGGGCGAATCTGGTGGATTGGCTCCGCGTCACTCCACTAGACATAAAACACCCCAAGAAAACCTGGTTGAAAGACTCCAAAGGCAGATAGATGATATGGAAAAGAAAGTAGAAGCAAGAGAACACTCACCAGAACCAGAGGTAAGAATGGCTGCTCCATTCTCTCCTGACATAATGGAAGTTCCTCTTCCAAAAGACTTTCGACTACCCACCATCAAGGCCTACACTGGCACTTCAGATCCGCGTACCCATATGACAAGATACAAGGCAGCCATGGTCATGATTGGGGCAAGCAATGCCATCATGTGCAGAGCGTTCTTGTCCACTTTGGACGGAACGGCTCAAGATTGGTTTAACACAATCTCGGACGGATCAATTCAAACTTTTGCAGAGCTATCCAAAAGTTTCTTGTCTTATTTCTCAGGAAGTATACAGCATAAGAAACCATTCTCACACCTCGGCGGGCTAAAGCAGGATAAGGGGGAAAGCCTACGAGACTTCTTAAGCAAATGGAAAAAAGAAGTCAACAACGTATATGACTTCGATTTGAAGGCAGCGATTCTCATCTTCATCCAAGCACTGAGATCAGACGATTTCCACAAACAAATGAACGCCCACCACCCACGCTCTTATGAAGAACTCATGAGAACGGCCAACCGGTACGCAGACGCAGAGGAGGCTGACAGGAGAAAGAAGGATGAGGAGGAAGGACGAAAGAGTGGGCGACCTGATAAAGCTGGTCCGCCCAGCCAGGCACCACGAACAAACCAACCACCCTCAAAGAAGGGGAGAGATAACCGACCTCACCACATTCCGTTACGACAACTGACACCGCTAACTCACCCAGTTAGCGTAATCCTAAATCAAGCTGAAGACATGGGGATCGTGCAATTTCCGCAGGAGTGCATGAAAGTCTCCCCAAATGCGGATCAATCCAAGTATTGCAGATTCCATAGGCAGGTGGGCCATGATACCGATGAATGCAACGTGCTAAAACGCCAGATTGAAGAACTCATCCAGAGGGGATATTTCAGACAATTCGTCAAACGATCAGGCCAACAAAAGTCAGGCCAGAAGCCAGGCCAACAACAACCTCCGCGCAATCTACCAAAAAACGTTTGGAAAAAGGATGACAGCTCCGAACCGTCATCCTCGAGTGGTAAGAAAAGGGAACACGACCAAGTTACCGTAACGGAGCGTGATCTCTCTAACAAAGACTCAGAAGAGCCCAGGAAACACAAGAAGCACACCATACACTTTATCTACGGAGGTCCTGCAGGCGGAGACACATAAGCAGAAAGGAAGAAGTGGAGTCGCCAGTTATATGTAGGTGAGGTGGTCAGCCTTCCAAAGGGAAAAAAGCAAAGGAGGGAAGCCATTACCTTCTCTGACGATGACCTCCCAAAAGGTCCACTACCTCACCGAGATGCGTTGGTAATCAAGATGGAGATCAACGACAACATCGTGCGTCGCATACTCGTAGACACCGGAAGCTCAGTCAACGTGATGTACTACGACGCTTTCACCAAACTGGGACTGCCCAGAAATCAGCTCAAAGAGGTACGGACTCCACTTTCTGGGTTTACTGGGGATTCAATAGAAACAGAGGGATCCGTGGTACTACCAGTAGAGATAGGCGTGAGCCCCAACACCTCCAAGATAAATATGGAGTTCACTGTGGCGAAACTCACATGTGCCCATAACATCATACTGGGAAGGCCAGCTCTGGAAGATCTGAAGGCGATAATTTCGATGGAGCACCTGTGCATGAAATTTCCCACGCCATACGGGATAGGAGTTGCGAGAGGAGATCAAAGAGCAGCTTGTAGCTGTTACGTCAAAGCGTGCAAGAAAATTGGACAGAAAGATTTGCAAGTCCACACCATTGCAGAAAAAGTGATGAAAGAAGAGGAGGGTTGGCCCCGCGCCGAGCCTGCATCTGAAACGGAAGACGTGGTGGTCGATCCCGCACGAGCAGATAGGGTTGTAAAGATTGGCACTGGATTGGCACCGGAACTAAGAGC
Organism: Ipomoea triloba; assembly: GCF_003576645.1. Lineage (NCBI taxonomy): Eukaryota > Viridiplantae > Streptophyta > Magnoliopsida > Solanales > Convolvulaceae > Ipomoea > Ipomoea triloba. Next base: position 26,901,519 of record NC_044924.1, read on the forward strand.
CCAGATAATCGAAGTCATCCGACAGTTTAAAGAACTTTTTGCGTGGGGTCTAGAAGACATGCCAGGTATCAATCGAAACATCATAACCCATAAGCTAGCCGTGGACCCTACCAAGAAACCAATACAGCAAAGAAAGCGATACATGTCGGCTGAACGAAGGGACTTTGTGAAAAACGAGGTGGTCGCGTTGACACAGGCAGGACATGTCAAGGAGATCTATTATCCCGAGTGGTTGAGCAACATAGTCCTGGCCCCAAAAGGCTCCACGTGGAGAATGTGCGTGGATTATACAGATCTCAACAGAGCCTGCCCTATGGATCGATTCCCCTTGCCAAACATAGATCAGCTGGTAGATGAGACGACAGGATGTGAATTGATGAGCTTCATGGATGCCTTCCGTGGGTACCATCAGATATTCATGCATGAAGAAGATGCTGAGAAGACCGCGTTCACCACCCAGAAGGCATTTTTTGCTACTTGTTCATGCCGTTCGGCCTAAAAAACGCAAGCGCAACTTACACCCGGATGGTGGCCAAGTTGTTTGGAAAAGTGCTGGGACGAAACATGGAGGCATACGTAGACGACATGATTGTCAAAAGCCGCAGAGGTGCCTCTCATGTCAAAGACCTTAACGAGGGATTTTCTATTATGAGAAATTTCAATTTACGCTTGAACCCTAAAAAATGCACCTTCGCAGTCAATGGGGGCAAGTTTCTGGGATTTATGGTCACTAGAAATGGGATAGAACCAAACCCAGAAAAGGTAAAAACCATTCTTGACATGGAACCCCCGCAGTCCATCAAAGAAGTCCAAAGACTCAATGGTCGCTTAGCGGCTTTGGCTCGATTTCTATCTAAATCGGCCGAACGATCCCTCCCCTTCTTCTAGATACTAAAGAAGAATAAGGGGTTTGAATGGACTCCAGAGTGTCAGTCAGCCTTCGATGACTTGAAAAAATATTTGCTATCCCCGCCACTACTTGCAAAACCAGAGGCGGGTGAAACCTTACTCTTATACCTGGGTATATCACAGGGTGCGATCAGCTCCGTGTTGGTCAAAGAGGAAGGAGGGACTCAGCGTCCCATTTACTATGTGAGCAAGGCTCTACACGATGCAGAACTACGGTACACTGCCGTGGAGAAAACAGTGTTTGCTGCGGTCACCGCCTCTAAAAGGTTGGCCCATTACTTCCAAGCTCATCCCATCCATGTACTCTCACATCAACCATTGGGGAGTTTCTTACGGAACACTAACTCTGCTAGGATGGCGAGATGGGCCATGCACCTCAGCCAGTTCGACATTGAATTCAAACCAAGGCCCGCCATCAAAGGTCAAGCTCTTGCAGACTTCATAGTGGAATGCACAGCCCGCGAGGTGACGGAGCAGGTAGAAAATGAAGATGGTGGATGGTGGACCTTGTCTACGGATGGCTCATCCAACAGTAAAGGTTGCGATGGTGGAGTAGTGCTCATCACCCCAGAAGGATTCCGCGCTTACTATGCAATCAGGTTCCACTTCAAATTATCTAACAATGAGGCAGAGTATGAGGCCCTCCTCAACGGACTACGGTTAGCAGCAAGACTACGAGCAGAAAAAATTCTCATCCGATGTGACTCCAAGTTAGTGGTCGGCCAGGTGACTGGGGAATACGAAGCCAAATGAAGGGAACATGCAAAGATACAGGGACGCAATGCTGCGAACCTTGCCAGAATTCGAGGGGTATGAAATTCACCAAGTACCTCGAGAACAGAATGATGACGCTGACATGCTCTCTAAGTTGAGCACTGGGATCCTCGGCCACATTCGCAAGATTGCTCGGGTTGAGGATTTGGAGACATCCAGCATCGACATCTCATGGGTCTGCCCCGTGCAAACCAGAGAGCCATGTTGGATTGACCACATCACGAAGTACAAGCAGGATGGCACTCTGCCATTAGACGAGCAAGATGCAAAGTTGACAAGGTTACGGGCACCTAGCTACGTGATATTGGAAGACAAGTTATATAAACGATCCTCGAGGTCACGCCCGTGACCTCGGCCCAGCGCCGAGGTCACGCCCGTGACCTCGGCCCAGCGCCGAGGTCACGCCCGTCACGTCCATCGTGACCTCGGCCCAGTGCCGAGGTCACGCCCGTCACGTCCATCGTGACCTCGGCCCAGCGCCGAGGTCACGCCAGACCTGGCCTCGTGCCGAGGACCCATGACCTCGGCCAACGCCGAGGTCACGCCAGACCTGGCCTCGTGCCGAGGACGCAACTAAAGAAAAAAATAATAATAATAAGCGGAGGCGCGCGCCTCGGCAGTGGCTGCCGAGGTCGCACCTCGGCCTCTGCCATGGAAACCGAGGTCGCGCCTCGGCAATGGTAGCCGAGGCCGCGCCTCGGCCTCTGCCATGGCCTCGGAGGCCATGGCAGCAAAGGCCAACTACCTGCCGTTGGAGCTATGCTCCTTGGTGTCTCTTCGAAGATACACAAAGGCACTATCTTCAATGCAAAGAGCGTCTTTAGTTCAAAAATCAAGGCAGAAGCCTATCGCAAGAATTCAAGTTGTAACTGATGCGGTGAAAAACTATTGCTATGATGATGATCCACTTCTCGCTACTTGTGGAATTTCAACTGAAAAGCAGCTTATGCAAGTTGAGGGCCGAGTCCTTGATTATCCTCATGATTTTGGAATCCAGAACTAGGATAAGTTCTTCCATACTCGTTTTCCATTGTGTAATGATCATCAATGACATTTTCTGTCTGAACATGTCCACTGACGTTTATGTTCACTCAAGCATGTGAGCCTGATTGTGGCAGATCTCAACCTCAGGATCACTCTAAGCCATGTTCTCCTATCCTCGGATGTTTACGAGATCTAACTCCTCCCCATGTTATGTTCCCACCTTTACATCCATCCAGGGCCAGTTTTTTGATTTGCGGGGCCCTGTGCTAGTAATTATGTGAGGCACTATCAAAGTATAAATAAACTGCAAATTGAAGAAAAATTGCAAAGTGCTTTTATTGCATGAGAATATTTGTTGATTTAATCATTCAGATTGATGGTGGCGTAACAAAAAAAAAAAAAATCACATGTCATTACTCCCAAACCACCTCTACTACTCTCGTTGGCTAGGGAGTGGGGGGACTGGTGACAGGATAATTGGGCATCAGCACTGATCCAAACCATCAGCAGCTCAGCATTGACTCAAAGGCAATGAAGGGATGGTCAACCGTTCAGCACTTCACATCCAAACCATCAGTAGCTCAGCATTGACTCGAAGGCAATGAAGGGATGGTCAATCGTTCAGCACTTCACTCCAACGACTCCTCAGCATTAACGCTCAACGGTCCTCAGCTCCTCATCAATGCTCAAACGGCAACATACCAAATTTTCAGCACAAGTTCCAAGCTACTACTCCCTAGCTACCTCAACCATTCTCGCCAGCTAGGGAGTGGGGGGCTGGTGACAGGGTAATTGGGTACCCGACCCGGAACCATTGGCATGACCTACTACCCAAGACACCTCACTCCTCAGCATCAATGTGCAACGGTCCAACTCCTCAGCATTGATGACCAACGTTCAGCTCCTCAGCATTGATGATCTGCAGCATTCAGCTCCTCAGGCATTGATGCCCAACGTTCAACTCCTCAGCATTGATGTCCAACGTTCAACCAACGTTCAACTCCTCATTAATGCTCCGTTACTAAGCTGAAAGGGATAAAAAGACTCACGACCACATAGTGAGGGACGACACTTCGTACTAGACAAAACAACACTGAATTCATCTGTACACTGAGCACTACGCTCAATATTGTATTCAAATACTTGATAACACTCAATAATACTCAAATAATATACCGGTAACGCATTATTACCGTCAATACTAACCAATTTTAAACAATTGACAAACATTACAAGTTCGCGCACATAGGATGAGAAATAACATAAAGTTGTGTCAATTAATGTTGGACAGAAGTTTGGAGTGCTTAAACTTGATGTTGCTGAATGTTTACTGGTATAAGAAAATAAAGTTGCACATTCGTTATTAGCTATAACTTTTGACGTAATGATAAACATCCTGATAATTAGATTTGCATATTTTGAAAGCCAAATATTTGACAAAACTAATTAAGACATTCCCATGCATAACACATACTTTTATTCCAGTAACCTTCAACGAAATTAAAGAAAGAAAAAAAAATCACATCAATAGCTAATAGAATAATGTTTTGAATTAATGAAATTTTAAATTATAAAAATTTCCCTGAATTATTTAACAGTTTTGAGACCAGAAATATCTATTTTTGGTGTCAGTCTGGAACCAAAACTAAATGTTCAACAATTGATAAATAGAGCTTATTCTCCGCCAAAAAAAAAAAAATAGAGCTTATTATATTTGAAGAATTGAGTGATAAGATGTTTCAATTTCACAATGTGAATTAATATTTACATTTAATATTTTTAAATTCAATTAAGTATGTACTCACAAATTATGTCAAAAAAAAAAACAACAAATTAAATTATATATATTTTTATACGACTAATTTTCTTTACTAATTGTTAAAGACCTTGTGGTCAAGTGGCATAACTGTAGCACTCCTAGATGGGAGGTTATTTGCTCAAATCCTTTCTCTCCCATTTGAGAGAGTCACGATTATGCTGCTTGGCTACAAGTTTATTATGTTTTTTAAGAAATAAGTAATACTTTAATGAAAATTTAATATTTATTGATTGAGTTAATTCTATTTTTGGTCCTAGATTTATAGGTAGCAATCCACTTTTAATCCTTTTTTTTCAAAACATTCACTTTTGATCCTAGTATTATTGTGGCATGACAATTTTTTATCCTCCATCAACAAAACAGTTAAAATTTCGTCAAATACAAGAGCATTTCAGTCTTCAATTTTGATTATTTTCAAAAAAATAAACATAAAAAATATAGCGGGTCAACCTACTTTGTATAAAAAAGATTGAAATGTCCTTGCATTTAACGGCATTTCAATAATTTTCTTGACGGATAACCAAAAATGGTCATGCCACAATAATACTAGGATCAAATGAGGATGTTTTGATTTAAAAAAAAAAAAAAAAAAAAAAAAAAAAAAAAAAAAAAAAAAGTGGGCTGTCACCTATAAATCTAGGACAAAAATGAAATTAACTCTTTTTTATCTTTAAAAAATTATTACAATTTTACTAATAGCATTACATAATTAGGATTCATTCTACGTGAGATAGTCTGATCTCACAAAAATTCTGTGCTATATTTAATCTATAAATATCAAAAAAGAATCCTGCAAATGTCAAGTATATGTCAAATGGCTTTGGAGTGAACTGAGTTGTGTTATAGGTTAAAACTTCAAGCATGCTGAGAAAATGAACATTTTTCCAGTTCAGGAGCAGTGCCTTCGCTGAATCCTGCTAGCATGGAGAATGAATTCCTTTTCTCACAGACATACCAGAGGCTCAAGTATTGCAGACAGTTTTATTTGTTTTTTTTTTCTTTTTCTATTGATACATTAGGTTTCTCAACTTATGCTAGACTAATTCTAAACCCTTAAAACTCTTGCCTAAAAGTCGCTGAATGAGGTAAATCGCGAGTCACCCAAACAGCCTCCCAGTCAATTCCTATCGTTGACTCCATGAACAAGAGATCCATCTCCATACCTCTGCCAACTTGAGGAGCCTAATCTCCAATCTGGGGTGCCCAAGACCCCAAATTCTAGCTTGAGGAGCCCTAACTCCAAGATGTTGTTGGTAGGAGTCGAACCCCTACCTTGCTGTTAAAGTGGTGACTTTAGGTCAACTTGTCTATGTTATGTACTCGAGCAAATTCACGCGTCATCACATGTTGATTAGGGTTAGGGTTAGGGTTATTGGGGTTGTTCGTGGGTTGCTTATATTGAGAGATGAATTAAAGAAAATAGGGAACGAGATACTATGAACGTTTTAAGAGTTTTTCTAGCTACCTTTAATTTAATCTTTAACATTTTGCTTGCTTTTCCATTTTACTAGAATGAAAGTACCCTTTATTTTATTTTTTTTGAATTTTTCCCAAAGGTATCCCTCCAGCCGACAGCCAGAAAACTAACCTCCGTCCCAACGGTCAGCATGAAAGTACCCTTTATATAAGAGGATTACAAAAGACTAAATAAAACATAAAAAGGAAACGAGAATCATTATATTAAGGCTCCTTACAATAATTATTCGCTATCTCTAAAAGAAATAAATCAATTCTAATAATAAAGCTAACCTATGTCCAAAAAATAATAAATAAAAGATATTTTAGAATCAACTAGTTAAGATCTCCTGATTTTCTGAATTATAATAGTCTATACTACCTTTTCCTAAAAATAAAAATAATAAAAAAAAATTAGTCTATACCATCACTTGAGCTAGCCCGACGGGACTACATATAACTTGTTGATTGTGATGAAAAGCGCAGTGGCCATAGTTTATACTATAGAATGTCACCAGATGATTCAAAAACCTTTTATATATCATCAGCTCTGTTTCTCCAATTCCCTTACCCAAAAACCATTCAAAACTAAATTAAAGCACCTGGATCTAACATTCTTGGATCAGTTTATTGTTGTATCAACCAGCAGGAACAAGTGCCATCTTATTACTCTTTGACTGGATAAAGCTATAGCCAGGGTTTTGGGTTTTTCAATAACCCTCTATTCACCATCAGTTCCCTTACATCATATGCCGGCCTCTACCATAAACCTCCCAATGCATATATGTTAGCTAGGAATCTAGGATAGCATAGTTAGCAGACTACTGGGATTTCATACTAATTAAATAAGTGCTTTGTTGCGCTGCTTCTTCTCCAGCAGACATATTTCCATACATACTACATACCCCAAGAATTCAGCCCCAAAGAATAACACCAAAATGGTCACACGGGCTAAGTTGGTAGCCCGATGAGTTAATATAATCATTTTTATTGTGTTACCAGCTTCATTTTCAATGTTGACCTTGCAAAGTAGGGTAGGCAGGGCCGGCCCTGAGGGGGGTTTCAGGGTGGGCGCCTGCCCGATTCCATCTCTATAGGGGGCCCATAGGCCATAAGATATATGGAGTATTATGGGTTGACTTCATGTGAGACAACATCTTCTCGTGAGACGGTGAGACACAACGTGAGTGCACACAGTCTACTTTATGAATGCACACACCTTAAACTGTGTGCACTCATGTTGGGATAAGTGCACACACTCTAGGCTATGTACATTCGCGTTGTAAACTGTGTGCACTCACGTTGTGTCTCACCGTCTCACGGGAAGGTGTTGTCTCATTTGATTGTACGTATACTTGGACAATACGGGACCTATATACAGCCACACCCACCGCTTACGCCGCCCAACCGCCCAGGAGTATAAGGGTCACCGGTCGGGCCTACGCCACACCAACCACTCAAATACTTAAAGATTTTCGATTGACTTATTCGGATTGATTGATTCATATAAGTGCCAGCTACTTTTGTTCCTTTTTTTGTTAAGATCGATTTTATAATAATTTTTTTTATACAATGTCGCCTAAAAAATATTCATTCGGAAGTGAAAAAAGAAAAAGAAGTAAACAAATTGATCATTCGGAAACAAATTCTTCATATAGGGGCATGGTTGAAAAAATCGCTAGGTGCTCCTCGGGCGCTCGGGGAGCGCCTAGGACGCCTAGGCAGGGATTAATCGGCGCCTAGGCACCCGTGTATTTTTTTATTTTTTATTTTTAAAAATTTATTTAAGTAATTTTAATTTTTTAAAGACTAATAATTATACATTATATAATACTTTAATAGTTAATACTAAGATACTAAAATATTAACCTAAAACATATCTAGAGTTTGTACAATTTAGAGTTATTTCGCTCAAAACGATGTTGTTTTGAGTGAAATAACCCATTAAAAAAGAAGAACAATAGTTAATTGGCCAACTAGGTGGCTTAGGAGGCCTAGCCGGTTAGCGCTTAAGCGGCCTATCTAGGCGGTCAGTGCTTAAGCGGCCTAGGCGGAGCTTAGGTGGTCGCCTAACCAGCCAGACGCCTAGACCACTATTTAAGGTAATACGCTAGGCAGTCGACCGGCGCGTAGCTCCTAGGCGGGGATTAATCGGCGCCTAGGCGGGATTTTTGCAACATTGTATAGGGGCCCTTTTTTTAATTTCGCCCAGGGGCCTATAAAACCTTTGGACCGGCCCTGCAGCCTAAGAGAAAAAATGATTATGGTTGGGCATGTAGGCTAGGTAGGAAACATAAACAAGAAAAGAAAAGAAAAGGAAAAAAAAAAAAAAGATGTCAATTCCAATGTTGGGCTCACAAAGTAAGGTAGGCAGTCTAAGATTTATAATAATAATAATAAAAACATTATGATTAGGCTTGTAGGTTGGATAAGCAACCCAATGAGCTCTATAAGTCCACATGGAGGGAAAACGGCAAAAAACAAAATCTTCATTTTTCTTCTCAGGAACATGCAAGAGGTCATCCATACGAACTACATGCAAGGAAGTGGGTGGCAGGGACTAAGGTATCCAAAAGAGAGGAGAACATTTAGGCCCAAAAGTCTAGGGGGCCAAGGTGTGAAAAGTTCGAGAGTGTCTATACTTTTTTTGTCTGTCAAAGACAACCAAGCAAAGTGAGAAACTCGTGATGGGGTAATGGGACCCAAAGCCCATTTTATTGGGAAAGATGGGGTAATGGGACCCGAGCCCATTTTATTCGGAAAGTCTTAGTCCAAGAAGATTTAATGAGGGGTCTAGCTTGTTGGAGTAATTAAAGGAGGGGAGAAGGCAAGGGAGCAAAATATAAAGGGGATGCAACTGCAAAACCTCCAAGTTGACAACACAAGCACTAACCAACTAACCAAGATATTCACTTCTTGTATACAAAGAGGTAGCAAGCTGTACATATTCATGTGAAAGGCGATGTGGCAAGCAGTGGGGGTGAAAATAAAACACGTGTATTGCCAAGGTGAAAGGTTAATAAAGACCACACACTTGTCAGTGAATGAGGAAGTCCAAAAACTATATAAGGGGCCTCATGTCTCCCCTATAGACATAAACCCTAGGTTCACTACATCCTAGCTAGCTAAATTAGTGGCGTCTTGTCTTAACTTTCTACAGAAATACCATGGTTCGATTCCTAGCAACCTTTATTTATTCTTTGGGTATTGTGTATAGTTCTTTGGACCAAGTGCCCATAATAAAATTACTAATTTTCTATTCCCCTTTTTGTGCTTCCATACCCAGTTTAAGGTAGCCTCATTCCCAATAAAACCATCACTTATTTTTAAAAAATGTAAAATACTTTTAATGGAATTGAAAATGTTAATATTTAAGGGTTGAATAGTTAATTATGAGAAAAAGTATATTACTAATCATGGATAAATTGATTGATTGTTACTTAATGAGAGAATATGTAATATATTTAACAAAAATGTGATACTTTTTATGTAAAATGTAATACTTTGAAATCAAAATTTAATATTTGTTGTTAAAGAGTTACTTATGAGGAAAATTGCAATACTTATGAAGAAAAGTATAATACTTATGAAGAAAAGTATAATACTTATGAAAAACCATGACTCATGGATAACGATCCATTAAACAAGAGGTTTTTCCTTTATTTAATTTTAATTTGAAAATTACTAATACATAATTTTTATTTTCGATCATAACTATCTACAAGAATACCCATCTTTACTATTATTTTTATCCCAAGTTGAAAATACTCATTTTGATTATCATGAAAATAATTAATTTTATTTTATATTAATTAAGGGTGTAACCCCTCGGTTTTTTCGACAAAGTTAAGGTTCGAGAATATTGATGTAAAATTTTTAAGCTATGACGTTTAAGAGAAGACTGTTCGGTGCTCGAAATAATTTTTTAGGATTAGTTATCGATAAGCTGCGAACTACGTACCGGTCACGAACCGAGAAAATTTTGAGGATATAGATTCAGTTCGAATTTTCTAGAATTGGGATTATTAAGTATCATACGATTAAGCCTGAAATTCTAGTTAGTTCAAGGGGAATTTTTAAATGGACTGTAAGGGATAAATTATTACGGACTCTGTACCTAAATTTAGCGGAATACCGGAAAATTCCCAAAATTGGTGAGTTACGACGGGAATATTTTTAGGATAATTTTGGTATTAGAATTTTCCCGAATTAAGTTATAATCCTCCGAACATTCATCTGATTTAAGCATAAACTGGCCAATTAGATTAATATCTTCATAAGGGATTCATGAGGTGATGACAAGTGGCAAAACCCAAATCTTAGTCTAGATTGAGCCATTTAATGTTGTGACATAAGGGGTATGGTGCATTAGTACTTGTGACTTCCATTCCAAGCCAAACATTTATGATCATCTCTCTCCTCTCTTCATCCCATTTTCGAAAACACACTAAGGTAGAAGAAGAAGAAAATTGTTCAAGTCTTTCACTTGTGATCTAGAACTCCCACTCATTTTCTCCACTCAAGTGACCAAGTCTAGGTAAGACTTTAAGCTTTGATGGTTCATTCATCTCTAGAACTTAAGTGTTAATGTTAATGCATGAAAATATGGTTGTTATGGTGACATCTTTAGGATTTTTGGGTGAAGAACTCCAAGGAAGGCATCATCAACTTTTAAGTTTTAAAAGTCTTCTACAAAGGTAAGGAATCCCTTAAGTTGGCTCAATCACTTGAATATAAACAATTGCTAGGAAATTACACGGTTAGGAATTTTTACGTGATAATTATGTGTTATGTTATGGATCTATAAATTGGCTTCAAAATCCTTACTTTGATTTTTGGTAAATTCTAATATACATGTTACAGCTATTTTATGCATGTATAGGTTGTATTCATGCCCATATAAATTTATACTTGTGAAATTATTGAGTAAAAACCAAACTAGTTTCCAGCAGTGACTTTCGAAAATAATTCGGAAAAATTGGTAAGGCATTTTGACTCCAAATTTTGTAGACATGTAGATCAACACGTTTAGAACCTACATATAAAATTTCATAATGATCGGAGTAGTGTAAGTATGGTTTTTGCTCATTTCTCCAAAACTGGTCCAGTGAGAAGAATATTTCGGACCAAGGGCAAAAAGGTAATTTTCTGTGTTAATTCGTGGACCTATATGACCAAAACTTTTTATGGACATCAAGTACTATGAGTTAGGGTTCTACCATAAAAATTTCAAGTGAAAAAGAGTTCGGGAACTATTTTTACCGGCCCGATCTTTCGAGTGTCGCCAGCAGAAACCTCCGACAGCGAGGCTGGACGCCTCGCGGACGCGCGCGTCCGCTGCGCGTCCGTAGGCGCCCAGCCTTCGGCACAGCCCGCCGAACCAGCGGACGCGGTCCGGACGTGCGTCCGCTGGTGCGGCCAGTCGCGAGTCCGCGCGACGCGGACTCGTTTTCGACTTGTTCTTGACCCGGTTTTTCCCCGATGTTTTTAACCTTGAGTGTTGTGACGTTTTGAAAGCCCACGGGCATCCGGGTGAATGTTTTGAAGGCAAAATATTATATTTGTATATTTTACGAATTTGGGAAATATTTGTGCTTTGGAAATTATTATGACTCCTATGCTTGGATTTTCTGTGATGTGACTAATACTAACCTAAGTATGCGGGTCGGGAGGATATACTTGAGTGAGTTTTGGCTATGGAGTCGTGTGACTTAAACGTGGGTGATGTGTTCCCCACGTGTTAATTAAAGACGGGTGATGTGTTCCCCGTGTACGAATCAAAGATGGGTGATGTGTTCCCCACGTGATAATTAAGGATGGGTGATGTGTTCCCCATGTACGAGTCAAAGGTGGGTGATGTGTTCCCCACGTGTTACTTAAAGATGGGTGATGTGTTCCCCAGGTACGAATTAAAGGTGGGTGATGTGTTCCCCACGGGTGAATTTAAGTTGGGAGCTGTGTACTTCACGGGCAAGGTGTGAGAGCTAACCGTAAGATGTCCTAACATTAGAGGTGGGAGTTGTGTACCCCACGGGTGAATTAATGAACGTGTTATATGTTTGAATTACCGAGGATAAGTGAAACTGCTTGTTGTTAGAATGTTTGCAGGTCGATTGCGATTGATGGGTAATGTTATCTTGCCTTGCTATTACTGAAACCTATTTTTGAAACCTTTGTTTATTTTCGAGTGATCATGGATATCCTTACTTAGCCGTCGCGCTAACTACACTTCATTGTGTACTTTATCAGATGCAGTCTAGCGTGGGCCCCTATGGCCGATGAGCTCTGAATAGGATGGGAGTCGAGGTTGAAGACTACTCTACCCTAGAATAGACACTCTGGAAGGATTAGTTCCATATGTACACTTTAGAATGTTGATGAGGTTGTTTGAGGTTGTAAGTTTAGCCTTAGCGTTTAGGTATAGGAAAGATACCTAAGCGTGGCGGTAACACCCAGTTTTCTGCTGGTTAGACGTTTCCGCAATGTATTATATTTTAAGGATTTTGTAATAAATCCAAGATGTGAAAATTGGGGTGTTACAAAGGGTGAAGGAAGAAAGTTGTCCTTAAGTCAAGGAGGTGAAGGAGGAAATAATTATCTACACGAATACTCATCTCTACTATTATTTTTATCACAAGTTGAAAATACTCATTTTGATTATCATGAAATAATTAATTTTAATTTATATTAATTAAGGATGAAGGAAGAAAGTTGGCCTAAGTTAAAAGGAGGTGAAGGAGGGAGGTTGGCCCAAGTCAAGGGAGATGAAGGACAAAGTTGTCCCAAGTCAAGGGGTTAAGGAATATATGGTGGCCCAAGTCAAGTGGGTAAGAAAGACGTGGTGGCCCAAGGCATGGGGTGAAAGAGACATGACAGCCCAATGCAATGAGGGGTGAAAGCGGCATGGCAAACCAAGGTAATGGGGGCGAAAGATGTATGGTATCCCAATGCAAGAGGGGGTAAGGATGCATGGCAACCCAAGACAAGAAGGGGTGAAGAAGATGCACGACGACCCAAGGCAAGAGGGGGTGAGGATGCATGGTGGCCCAGGTGGGAGGCTCGCCACCGCCTAAGTAGGGAAGCAAAGCCGACGCCCGTTGGGCTCCCTCGGCCATGGCTAGGCCAACGGGGGCTGAGCGCCTCTCAGTAGGGGAAGTGAAAGAGAATACGACCCAAGGTGAGGGTGCAATCCACCGTCTGGCCAACGAGGGAGCCCGTCAAGTTCCCCCGACCATGGCGTGTTTATCAGGGGTTTAGTGCCCCTCGATGGGACGACGGTGCCCCTACCAACGGGGTTGTGAAGATGGCATGGCTTAAGGGGGTAGGGGATAAGGAGGTTGGTGGAGAAGGGGTGAGAAAGATGAAAGAGATCACACACTTGAAAAGCATTTGGAGGTGTTTCCACACTATAAATAGACATCCCTCTCTTTAGGGGTGTGCAATTTACGGAATTTTTTCAGTTAACCAACCGAACTGAAAATTTTCGGTTAATAGTTAAAGGAATCTTGAAATTTCGGTTAACGGTTAATTCGGTTCGAAAGGTCGGTTAACCGAATTAACCGAATTTATATATATATATATATATATATATATATATATATATATATATATATATATATATATATATATATATATATATATATATATATATATA